>NW_025372748.1:0-4532 GCF_016433145.1 Gracilinanus agilis
TTTTTAAGCTCCAAGTTAAAAATAGATCTTTCCCTTCCCTCCATTCTCTATATTTCCCTTCTTGCTTCTCTCTTACCCCCCAGCAAGGATCAGGTTTCCCATCCTCTACCTCAAACTCAATTTTTCCCATTGAAGCTTCACTCTTCTTTCCTCTAGAAATTCTTTATTTTTCTCAAACAATCTGGGAAAAACATTCTTCAAAGCTCTTCACTTAGTTCTACAGCAGGGACACCAGCCTATACTTGCAATATAAATGGCAGACAATCACTCAGCTGGGCTATAAACACACACATTGTACATTTGATACATATATAACTTTTCCTGCTCTCCATAATGTCTTCGATTTTTAGTCTTTTCCCTCCCAATTCGTTGCCACCACAAAAAGAGCAGCTACAAATATTTTTGTACATGTAGGTCCTTTTCCTTTTTTGGTTAATCTCTTTGGGATATAGATCTAATAGTGGAATTGCTGGGTCAAAGGGTATGTATGCAGTGTGTTGTAGCCCTTTTATAGCCCAAATTTTGCCATATTCAACCTCTGACCAACTTTACTCATCCAAATCCCTCCTAGTTACACATGATTTTCTATTTATTTTGTTCCTGTTTCTCTCTTCTCCCATCACATTCCCCACAACCTTCTTCCCTAGAATCTGAAAACAGAAATCTTCATTTTGCAGGTGATAATATTGAGATTAACTGACAGTTAAGAAGTTGAGGAGGCCAGGCAACACAATGAAAAGAGTTAGAGGACTTGGGTTCGTATTCCCTGGGAAACATTCTCACTCTCTGGATTTAGAGGAGATGGGTCCACACTCTATTTCTGATATGTACCAGCAGTGTGACTTTAGGCAAAACACCTAACCTCCCTGAATCTTTGTTTCCACAGCTGTAAAATGAGGATACTAGAGTAAATGATTTCTGAGGTGCATTCCAGATCTCCAAGTCATAGGTAAGATTTGAATGTAGTTTCCACCTGACTCCAAGCCCAGGACTCATTCTTCCTTCCTCCCTTTCTTCCTCGTTTCCTTCCTCCCTCCTTCCAACCCTTCCTCTCTCCCTCTTTTCCTTCTTTGTTTCTTTCTTTGTCTTTCTTCCTTTCTTCCTCTCTGCCTTCCTTCCTTTTTCTTTCTTTCTTCCTTCCTTACCTTTTGTTCTTTTCTGTCTTCCTCCCTTCCCCATTCCTTCCTTCCTTCCTTTCTGTCTTTCTTACCTTTTGTTCTTTTCTGTCTTCCTCCCTTCCTCATTCCTTCCTTCCTTCCTTTCTTCTTTTCTTTCCTTCTTTCTTTCCCTTTTTCTTTTCTTTCTTCCTTCCTTCCCCACCCCTCTCTCTCTCTCTTTCCTTTATGGTATAAAAGAAACTTCGTCAGTCCTTCCAAAAGCCACCAGATAATCAACCTCAGTTTCCATCACAAGAGAACCAGTGGTGATAAGAACCCTATAAGCAAAATTTCTATGATCAAAAACTATACTACAGTTTGTTTTTTATAACCGCTGACACTGTTCTAACTGTCACAAGACAATATAGATAATTCATATCGCATTGGACTCAAGACAAGGAAAAGAGAATAAAACAAAAAAGTACAGATGGAAGGAGAGATTTTTTTAAATTGAAAATGGCAGGGGCAGGAAGTGCTAAGAAGGAGGAATGCAATAAGAGTAAAAGCAAGAGTAGAATATGAGAAACTATAGCTGTGTCTGAGGTTGCATAGCTAGTAAGCATCGGTACAAGGACTAAAACTCCAATTAAAAAAAAACCAACAATCATTTAAATCAGGGACTCCTGACTTAGGGCCCATGAACTATTTTTTTCTGATTCTTATAGTTTTGTTTCATTTGCAATCCTATATATTTTATTTTAGGCATTTAAAAATGTTATTCTGAAACTAGACTTCCCTAGCCTGCCAAAGGAGTCCATGACACAAAAAGCATTAAGATTTCCTGATTTAAATAAAAGGGAGATAAATGGAGAGAATGGCCATTAAAGAATCTCGTAAATAGCCAGTGGCCCTCAGAATCAGGTCTCTTTTAGGAGATGATAGAGCTCCTTCTCTACAACTCACTATCTCCCTCCCTGCCTCCCCTCACACAAGACCTTATCTGGAGAAACTATCTTGAATGGTACAGTGGAAATCACCCTGGATTTGGCGTTCAAAGGTCCTGAGTTCAAATCCTAGCTTTGTTTTGCTTATGTGACTTTGGGGACTCGGTTCTACATCAATAAAATGAGAAGAAAGCTCCTTCCAGCTTTCAATGTTATGATTTCAATGTGAAGCCTAGCCTGGAGGAGAGCCTGGTTCCCGTTTCTTTTTGTCTACCTTGGAAGGCTAAAGGACAAGTTGGGTTGGGTAACTAATACATCTCAACTCCTGCCTTCTTTCCTATGGTCCCCCCCAGAGCTCCAAGCCCCAGGCAGAATTGCTGCTGGGGTTCCTTGAGTTTGTTTCTCACAGGGGACAGAAAGGAGAGTAGACTGTGGAGAAAGGGGCTCTGACCAGTCCAGGGACCTCAGGAGGGCCCCCAGACAGAAGAGCTCAAACCAGGAAACTGTGAGCAATGCAGCAGACCACAGGACTCTCAGGGCTTCCTGCCAGCTCTGCACACTGTCCTCTCTACGTCAAATGGTTTGTGAAACACAGACAAGGGGGCGGGAGTGAGGACCAGGCAGGCAGCGGGAACAAGGGGCCCCCAGAAGTCACCAGCTGTGGCCACTACTGTTTTCCTAGGGCCATGAAAAGGTGGTTGTTTGTTTTGTTTTGTTTTTAAAGACTGTAGTCCATAGTTATAATGAGAACCAGCTGCCAGAGACAGACACCTGATATTCTAGGCTGCTCAGCTTTTCCAGCTCCTCGGAGGCTCCAATCAAAGGGAACAGCCCATAGCCCCCAGACCCAGGGTGCCCTGACCTGGATATACCTCTGTCCAAAGGGAGGCAAGGACAGACAACTCGATTTCAGTGAATCTTTGAGAGCTTCGCAGAGATGAACAAACGGACGCTTGCTAGGAAAATGGATGATGAACCCCATTTCCCTCTTCTGAGTAGAAATATGAGGGACCTGAGACATGGAATGTGGCATATACTGTCAAATGATGTCACTCTGTTTTGCTTAATGAACCCTGACTTGTAACAAAAGCAAAAAACTGGCAAAATTTTTTGGACAAAATAACACCTTTTCACCTAGCAATCTGAAAGAAAAAAAAGAACTCAATAAAACACTTTTAAAGGACGTTTTTTGAATTGATATGAAGCATTAATTCCAAGGCAGAAGAACTGTAAGGGCTAGGAGATTGAGATTAAGTGACTTGTCCAGGGTCACATGGCTAGATTTGAACTCAGAAAATCCCATCTCCAGGGCTGGCTCTCTGTCCACTGAACCACCTAGCTGCCCAAAGAGCATCTTTCTAACGTGTTTATCATGTATATTTGCTTTGGATTTTGATCAAATCAATCAATCAGTACGGGGAGCTCCTGGTGAAAAAAGTCCTCTGCCAAGGCAGATGGCCACCTTCTCAACAACTCAAAGTCTTAGAGAGTTGCCTGAACCACTGAAGGGTTAAGTGATTTGTCTAGGAGGGTCACACAGCCAGTATGTATCAAAGGCAGATCTTGAACTCAGGTGTTTCGGTCTCTGCAGCCACTTTTCTATCCACTATTTTTCTCTCTAACCCAATATAATTCTGAATTATAGTTCTATTATGTAATGATTTGTATTGCAGTTATTTTTGCATATTCTCTTGTTGTACCTGACTCTTCCTGACCCCATTTGGGGTTTTCTTGACTGGAGTGGTTTGCCATTTCCTTCTGCAGCTCATTTTCTAGATGAAGTAACTGAGGCAGACGTGATTGCCCTGTATAACAGAGTGAGTAATTATCTGAGGCTGGATTTGAACTCAGGAAGATGAGTCTTCTTGACTCCAGCCCACACTCTATCCACTGTACCATCTAGTTCCAAATCAACCAATTGTAAGTGTCATGATAACAGGGGCTACGAACCTAGGCACTCCACCCCCCCCCCAAACATGGAGCACAGTGCTCTACATATAAAAGAAGCTTAATAAATGCTGGTGGAGGGGCAGCTGGGTGGCTCAGTGGATAGAAAGCCAGGCCTCTAGACGAGAGGTCCTGGGTACCAATACAATCTCAGACATTCCTTAGGTGTGACCCTGGGCAAGCCACTTAACTCCCATTGCCTAACCCTTACTGATCTTCTGCCTGGGAACGGATCCTTGTATCAATTCTAAGACAGAAGGTAAGAGATTTTTTCTGTCTTTGAATTGATACAAGGATCCGTTCCCAGGCAGAAGACCTCCAGTCTCTAGACCTGGCTCTCTAACCCTTGAGACAGAAGATATGAGTTATTAATAAATAAATGAATGGATGAATAGAGAGACAGACAGGCAGGCAGGCAGGGAGGCAAACACAGAGAGACAGGCAGACAGGCAGATAGAGATAGATAGATAGATAGATAGATAGATAGATAGATAGATAGACAGACAGACAGACAGACAGACAGACAGACAGACAGACAGACAGA
>NW_025372749.1:0-4201 GCF_016433145.1 Gracilinanus agilis
TATATATATACACACAGACCTGGTATTTCATCTACCTGTGAGCTGTGAGCATGGAATCTCCTCTTTTTACAGATGCAGCTCTTTTACTGAGAAGTGTAATGGCTTTCCCATGTTTACACAGAGATTCCTTTCAGGTATGGATTGGGCTAGATGGAGCAGTGGATAGAGTGCTGGGTCTGAAATCAGAAATACCTAAGTTCAGATCTGACCTCATACACTAGCTGTGTGCCCCGGGCAAGTCACTTAACTCTGTTTGTTCAGTTTCCTCATCTGGAAAGGGAGCTGGAGAAGGAAATGGCAAATCACTCTGGGATCTTGGCCAAGAAAACCCCAAATGGGGTCACAGAGAGGCAGACATGCCTGAAACCACTGAACAATAAGAACAATTGCTAAAGTCCCTTACAATGACAAAATTCCATGATTAAACGTGCCAGAGGCAGGACTAGAACCCAGGTCTTCCTGACTCAGGATATCGGCTCTGATGCATTGCCACCCAAGAGCTCTATAAATGTGATCTGGGACTATCACTCAGTCAGTGAGATAATGTATGTTAAGAACTTTGAAATCCTTAAAGTGTTATCCAAATGTAAGCTATTATTATGAATTCCCATTGGCTTATTTCCTTTTTATTCCCTAGTAAATCCTTCTCTTCTCCCCTCCTTCCAATTTTGCCCAGAACTCCCCAAGAGACTAGCCCAACCTGACCCAGTTAGTCCCTGAAATGCTAGCTGGGCTTGGGGAAGAGTACTGGTGGAACTGTTCTCAGATTCCCTATGTCACAAGGCATGTTTCCAGCCTTTATTTTCTCAGGTCTCTCCTGCTAGCCTAGCCCTTTGACCATCGTCAGAAGGACGATTTGGGGCCAGATGTCTCTAGTGATGTCAGTCAGTCAGTCCGCAAGCATTTATGAAGTGTGCTAAGCTCTGGGGATTCAAAGAAAGGCAGAATCCAGTCTCTGCTCTCAAAGAGCTCACAGTCTAATGTGAAGACAACACGCCAACAGCCACAGGATATTTTGTTGTTGTTCAGCCATTTTCAGCCATGCCTGACTCTTGGTGACTCCATTTGGGGTTTTCTTTGCAAAGATCCTGGAGTGGTTTGCCATTTCCTTCTCCAGCTCATTTTAATTTTTTTTAAACCCTTACTTTCTGTCACTACTGAGGGGTTAATCAATACTGTCTTATTGATTATTGAACATCTCCAGTTCATTTTTAGAGGTGAGGAAACTGAGACAAATAGGGCGAAGTGACTTGCCAACGGTCCCACAGCTAGTAAGTGTTTGAGGCAGGATTTGAACTCTGGAAGATGAGTCTTCCTGACTCCAAGTCCACACTCTATCCACTATTCCACCTAGCTTCCCTTAAACAAGCTTTACAGAGAGGGTTAACTGGAGATCTATTCAACAGAGAGATGGCATTGTCATTAAGGGGGATTAGATAACATTTCTTGGAGAAGATGGGACTTCAGGTGTGACTTGAAGGAAGGCAGGGAAGTAAAGAGGTGAAGATGAAGAGGGAGTTGGGAAATCTTTGGGGGAATTACTCACATAAGAGGCATTGCATGGCTCCTTTCAGTCATAAGATGTAAAGGTCAAAGGGACCTTCCCCATCCTCTAGTTCTGCTTCTCCATATGAAAGATGAAGAAATTTAGCCCTGAGAGGAGAAGCAATTCAGCTATCATCACACAGATATTGAGAGTAAGAGCCAGGACTGGAGTCCAGGTTCTCTTAATTCAAAATTCAGGATTTTCCCTTTACTTACCATGTCATTTATTTTCTTAGGGTTTCTAATTTATGGGCACATTGCAAAGAGGTTTTTCCAGAATCCTGGCCCCACTTAATATTCTAGAGGCAGGCTCCCTTTTGAAGTGACCATGAGATCTTTATTAAATATGTAAGAATATGAGACATTCCTTAATTGATCAATGGTCAAAAGATATGAACAGACAGTTTTTGAATGAAGAAACCAAAGCTATATATAACTATATGAAAAGGGCAATAATTAATTCATTATTGATTAGAGAAATGCATGCCAAAATAACTCTGAGATATCATCTCATACCTATTTGATTGGTTAAAATGATAAAAAGGCAAAATGATAAAATGTTGGAGGGGATGTGGAAAAATGGGGACACTAATACATTGTTGGTAGAGCTGTGAACTGATACAACCATTTTGGAGAACAAATCTGGAATCATACTCCAAGAGTTATAATACTGTATATACACTATTAGGTTCATTTCCTAAGGTTATCAAGGAAAAAAGAAAAGAAACTATATGTTCTAAAATATTTAGAGCAGTTCTTTTTGTAGTGGCAAAGAACTGGAAACTGAAGGGATGCCCATCAATTAGGGAATGGCTGAACAAGTTGTGGCACATGATTGTAATGAAATACTATTGTGCCATAAGAAATGACAAACAAGATGATCACAAAAAACCAAAGTGAAGCAAGTAGAATCAAGAGAACATTTGTTGTACACAGTAACAACAATAATGTATGATGATCAACTGAGAATGACTTAACTATTATCAGCAATGAAAGGATCCAGAAAAACTCCCAGGGACTCATGATAAAAAGGCTATCCATTGCCATAGAAGGAATAGAGGGAGTCCTAATGCAGATTGAAACATACCATTCTTCACTTAATTTCCTCTAATATTTTTTCTTTAGTGTAAGCAATATATGTCTCATTTTACAACATTATGTGATAATATGTGTATAATCTATGTCGTGTCATTTGCCTTCTTGGGGAGTTGGGAGGGATAGGAAAGAGGGAAAAAAGACTAAGATATAGATTTTTGGACATAGCTGATGTGAGAATTTGTTTCTCTTGGATAAGTATATTTATTATATTTTATTACATATTTATAACAAATATTTTGTATTTTATTATTGTTATGTTTCACATTATATTATGCTATATGTAAAAAAATGGTAACAAAAACAAAGCAGGAAGAGAACTCCCTTGATACAGCAATGGCTAAATGAAATTATAAACCCAAGCCATTTTATAGAAAAAAGAGTGTCCTGAACATCCCTCAAACTTCTTATATACTTTCCAGTGTCAAAAACCAGGCTGAGTTGTAGTCACATAAACCAAGAGATTTTATTTGATTAAATAAGGAGAAAGAGCTTGCTCTTAGCACTGCTCAAATTTGAAAGGAAACACTTTTATATTTTTATGGGTTTAAAGGAAGGAATGATTAAACAATAGTGGAGAAAATGCCAAGGATGTTATAACGGCTTCTGGTTTCTTTGTTTAAATTCTCAAACTGCAATACCCATGTTTTACATTCTAAGACATTTTGCTTTGTAAGTGTTCTTGTGATATCATAAGATATCAGATATATCAGATATCTGTGATATCAGAAGAATGTGCTTGTCACATCCATTGTCATTGTCAAAATTGTTCCAAGATGGTGTCAGTCTTCTTCTTCAACAGACTCTTGCAGAACTGGAAGGCACCTTTGAGACCATCTGGTTTAGCCTCTTAATTTTACAGATCAGGAAACAGGTTCAGAAAGAGAAATGCTGTGTCCAGGGTTACACAGCTAACATTGGGCAGAGGTGGGATTCAGATACATCTGATTTTTTTTCACAATTGTATACTCTTTTGAACACTTTTGAGTTCAGCTATTTTGAGGCTTTATTTCACTGTATTCCCATAGATGATTACAGATTTTAGGCTTGCCCCTTTCATATCTGTACATTTTTTCCTAGGGTGATCCATTATCTGTACTTCCTCTGGTATAAGTTGTCAGTTCATCTCCTTGGATTGCTTCTCAAATGACATTTAGAAACTGATTGGGGGTATTTATTTCAAGCCTTCCTATTCTTGGGATCAGCTGGTTTTTATTGCATCTATTGGTCACCTCCATTGTATCCTGTTCTATTTTCCTTTTGAGATTTATTTCTTATGGTTCTTTGTACAAAATTTTCCACATTTTTTTAAACATTTATTAATATTCATTTTTAACATGGTACATGATTCCTGCTCCTACTTTCCCCTTCACTCCCCGCACTCCCCCCCACCCATGGCCAATGCACATTTCCACTAGTTTTATCATGTGTCCTTGATCAAGACCTATTTCCAAATTGTTGGTGGTTGCATTGGTGTGGGAGTTTCGAGTCCACACCCTCAATCATGTCCACCCCGACCCATGCGTTCAAGCAGTTGTTTTTCTTATATGTTTCCACTCCT
>NW_025372750.1:0-12134 GCF_016433145.1 Gracilinanus agilis
CTCCAGGGGTTGCCGCTGCCTCAGCCTCAGCCGCCTCCTCCTCCTCCGCCGCCGCCGCCGCCGCCGCCGCCGCCGGCCCCCGCCTCCCTCCGTGCCGAGCTCCTCCCCTGGCCCCGGAGGACTCGGCTGGGCGGCGGCAGTCACGCGGGAGGACTCGGCCCACAGCGGGAGGGCGAGGGCGGCCCCGGGGGACTGGGGAGCGATCCGAGGAGGGGCGGACGGCCGGTGCCGGGCGCGGGTGAGGGGAAGGGAAGGGGAAGGGAGAGGGACGGGCCCCGGGCGGAGGGCCTCACATTCCGGGTTTGAGGGAAACCGGCCGATCTTGAGCGAGTCTGGGGCTCTGCAGGGGGTGGGGCTGCGTGAACGGCGTGATAGCGTCACCGTGCTGACGAGGGTGGGACGGGCAGGAGGGAGGTTGAAGGATGGATGGGAATGTGAAGCCATCTGAAAATGTAGACGCCGAGGGCTGTGGGATGGAGGACTTCATTAGAGAGAGAGACAGAATTCTGCTAACTACCCATTAAGAAATTACAATCTGAGGGAGAAGGTAAAAGAATGGAGTTGTGACAAGGGAATAGGAAGGAGAAAGCGTGGTCCTTTGTAGGACCTCTGACCAAGTTACTGACTTTGACTTCACTTCCCCAAATTCTGGAGAAGCAAGAATTGTCCGGAAAAGAGAAACCAGAGGATTTAGGGCAAGGTCCAAGGGTTATTTCTGAAGATTTAAGGTTCAAGAGGAAATACAGATATAGATATATAAAATATACATATATAAATCTCTCTCTTGCTGCCTTAGCTACTTAGTATCAGGTTTTAAACTATAGTGCAAAGTAGTAATCATCAAATAATTCTTAAGGGAGATGAATTGAGTTGCACAGTAGTGTTCCAAAAAGCACATCAAAATGAGAGATCCAGGAGTATGTTAAGGCAGAAAGGAGAGGTAGGAGATTAATTGTAACTGGATTAGTGGATAGTATAATATCACTTTACATAGTGTCCAGTGCTTAGCATAGTGCCTGGCACATAGTAGGCACTTAATAAATGTCAATTGATTCATTGAAAAGAAATGAAAGACAGTTGTGATATGAAGGACAGGGAAGAATCGTAAGGCAGAAATGTAAATTGCAATTCTGTTCTTAATTTCTTACTGTGGGCTTTAATTGTACTATTAAACAACAGATAGGGCATTTTGTTGTTGTTTGTGTGTGCCTGCTTATCTCCAATAAGCATTTGCTATTCTATTATAGGATACCTGACAATATAATTTTTATTTTGTCATTTCAAGACCTTTTCAGGCAGCATCTCATAGGATTTTCAAGGTAAATTCTTTACTGTAATTACTATTGGGGACATGATTTTTTATCTTAAAATAGCGTTTGAGATGAATAATGAAAAATACTATGATAACTGACATTTTAAAAGGTGGAGAAATTGGGACTTCTTTTTCTTAGGAGAGGGCAAACTACTGAATCAAATCTGTTTAATAGAGCAGTTTATTATTTGAAGAAGTTATAATACTAAAACCTTTAATAAAACTAATTTTTTTATTTACTCCAAGTGCACAGAAAAAGAATATTTCTATTTTGCCCATGAAATAAACACAGGTTATTGTAAGAATGGAACAATAGGCAGAACTATAAAATACTAATTAGTCTACTTCCAAGACAGAGAAACTATGAATACAAATTACAAAACATTTTTTACAAGAATAAGGACATCTAAATTTGGAGAAATATCAATTGTTCATGGATAGATAGTGCTTATATAAGAAAAATGTTACTATCTAAGTTAATTTATGCATTTAGTGCCATATCAATCAAACTACAACTACTTTATAGAGCTAGAAAAATTAATAACAATTTACATAGAAGAATTTTTTAATCAGGAATCTCAGTAGAAATAATAAAAAGAGTAGGAAAGAAGAGTGCCTAGCAATTTTTGTTTTTCACTCTTGTTTATCACATCTGGGTTTTTTTTTTGACAAAGCTACTAAGGGTGGTTTGCCACTTACTTCTCCAGCTCATCTTCCAGGAAACTGAAGCAAACAAGGTTAAGTGCCTTTGCCCAGAAGTCACAAGACTAGTAAGTATCTAATGTCACATTTAAACCCAGGATCTTCCATCTCCAGACCTGGCTCTCTCTCCACTGAGCCACCTAGCTTCCCCTAGCCTAGCATTGTAAATACTTTCCTATCTAGCTGCCTTAGCTACTTAGTATCAGATTTTAAACTATACTGCAAAGTAGTAATCATCAAAAAAATTTGATACTGTTTAAGAAAGAGAAAAGTTGATCAATGTAACAAGAAGCAAATTAACATAGTAGCCTACTATTTAATGACCCCCAAAGAGTTCAGCTCCTGGGCTAAGAACTGAACTATTTGACAAAAACTGTTTTAAAACAGACTGGTAGAAAATAGACATAGACCATTCATGCCATATGCCAAGGTAAGCTCCAAATGGGTACATACCTTAGACACGAAGAATGACATAAAAAACAAATTAGAGAAGGGAGAAAGAAGTTACTAGTCTGATATACAGTTAGGGAGAGAGTTTATGACCAGGGGTTGGCAACGTATGGCTCTCAAGCCATAAAGTCAATTTTTTTCAGGCACTGTTACAGGAGCGCATACTGTGAGCACTGTATGGCTCTCACAAAATTGCATTTTAAAAAATGTGGCGTTTATGGCTCTCATGGCCAAAAAGGTTGCCAACCCCTTGTTTATGACTAAATGAGGTGAAGAAAATCACAGAAGTTAAATGAACAATTTTGATTACATAAAATTAAAAAGGTTTTACACAAATAAAACTAATACAGCTAAAATTAGAAGAGAATCGGTTAAATTGAAAAAATATTTGTAGCATGTTATTCTCATAAAAGTCTTGTTTCTAAGGTATATAGAGAACTGATTTAAATTTATAAGAATAAGTCTCTTTATCAAGTGTCCAATCAATAAGTCATAAGCATATTTCCAGAGGCAGAAATCCAAGATATCAATAGCTATCTGAAAAAAATGCTCTAAAACTTATAATTAGAGAAGTGCAAATTAAAACTACTTTCAGGGCCCTCTTCATACCCATAGAATTGACAAAGTTGACAGAAAAGGAAAATGATAAATGCTAGACAGGCTGTGAAGAAACAGGTATGTTAATATACTATTGGTGAAACTATGAGCTGGTCCAGCCTTTCTGGTAACCAATATAGAACTATGCACCCCCTCCCACCCTGCCCCCAGAGTGAAGTGAGAAGAACCAGGAGAACAATGTATACAATAATAATATTATATACATATATATTTCCAACAATTTGCAAGACTTAGAGATTTTGATCAAGGCAATGACCAACCAGCTCTCCAGAGGTTGCATGATGAAACATATTTCTGTCTTCTGATGAAAAAGGGATGGATTTATGCTGCATATTGAGACTTTTTTTTTTTAAACCCTTACCTTCCGTCTTGGAATCAATACTGTGTATTGACTCCAAGGCAGAAGAGTGGTAAGGGTAGGCAATGGGGGTCAAGTGACTTGCCCAGGGTCACACAGCTGGGAAGTGTCTGAGGCCAGATTTGAACCTAGGTCCTCCCGGCTCTAGGCATGGCTCTCAAGCCACTGAGCTACCCAGCTGCCCCCCATATTGTGACATTTTGGGGGGAAGACATGGCCAATATGGCTAATTGGGCTTAAGTGACTTTCCCAGGGTCACACAGTTAGGAAGCATATGAGGTCACATTTTCATCTGTCTCTATTTTCCTTCAAGTTTGAATAATGCATCCAATTTATGCGTGGATATATGGGCAAAAAATTTCTCTTGAATTCTGTTTTTACTGGTTGACTAATATTTGTGCACTACTAAAGATCTTTATCATCTTAAAGAATTTTGTGATTAATTGAAATTTAAAAATAGCCAAGGTTGAATTTGAAATGTTTTTGGTTTAACTGTAAATTGTCTTTTTAGATTTGCATGACATGAGAACTAGATGAGATTTTAGACCATATAGTCCAATACTCACATTTTATCATTAAAAAAACTGAGGCTCAGATGTAAAGTGTATTGTCCAAGTCACACTCATAATTAATAGCAAAGCCAGGATTCAAATTAAGGCCTAATTCCAAATCTGATACTCTTTCCTCAAATTTACAGCTGCTCTCTCTATCATGCTTGCTTAGGAAAACTTCCTTGTTTTCCAGTGTTTGGTTTTGTATCTGAATCTTCAATTAATGTAATTAATGAACTTCTAGCTATCTACACTGAATCATTCAAATGAAATTTGTAAATAAGGTGAGAACAAGTACTAGACTTCTCTACTCAATCAATTATAACTGTAATTGTGAACCAATTGTAGTTGTGAACCAGTTTTTAGGGGGAGCATAGGAGAATATAGTTAGGTGGCTAAGTAGATACCAGTACTGGACCTAGAATTAGAAAGACCTGTGCTCAAAGCCAGTTTCAGACACACTTACTGTGTAACCCTAGGCAAGTCATTTAACTTTTGCCTTAAACCACTGGAGAAGGAAATAAGAAACTACTCTAGTTTCTTTGCCAAGAAAACTCCAAATGGGATCAGGAAGAGTAGGATATGACTGAATTACAACAAAGGAAAACTATCACAAAGGAAATGCTGTACTTGTTTAAGGATACAGAAAATTAACTTAAATTCTACCTCTGCCCTTTCTAGATTGTTTTATTTTCCTGTTAATCATCTTAAATTTTCCCAATGGAAACATTGCTATGATCTGGTTCTTGCTGGCTCTATTCTACTGAATTGGGGTTTGGGAATATGCCCTAGCCTCTTTGAGTACTGTCAGTAGGAAAATAAGAAATTAAAGCAGTCCTCAGAGAAGTATTGAAAACGGTCATATGAAAGAAAGTACCAAATCAATAGTATTAAGAAAAATTGAAAAAAAAAAAAGCTCTGAGTTTTCATTTCATACCCTGCAAATTAGCAAAGATGACAAAAGATGGGAGTAATTAATGATGTAGAATTGTGTGGAGGTAGACATACTTGTGCATTATTAGTGGAGTTAGCATAACAATTATGGAAATCAATTGGGAATTATGTAAATAAAGAAGCTTAAACTGACCCAGAGGCTCTATTTTCTAGGCTTAAAACTCCAGGAGATCATTAATAAGAAAAAAAGTCTACCAAACATACTCCAAAATATTTATAGCAGTCTTTTTTGTGATGTCCTTTTATGGGCAGTTAGGCAGTGAAGTAGATAGGGTACCTGACCTAGAGTTAGGAAGACTCATCTTCCTGAAATCAAATCTGGCCTCAGACACTTACCAGCTGTGTGACCCTAGCCAAGTCACTTAACCCTGTTGTATAAATGGAGATTTTGAACCTTGGACTTCATCCCCCATAAGTCCTTAGTTTTCCCAAAATTCCCTTTAATCTCTCGTGCACTTCCATGTTTGCATGGTCACGTTATTGTTTTTTAGTTGGCTGTAACTCCTCCCTCTTTTTTATTGGTTCCTCGGAGTGAACTGGTTAGTACCTCTTAGTCTCTTTTGCTATTAATAAAATATTAAAAAATATAATATTTAGTATTTTGCATATTAATTTTAATCTCCACACTGTTTGCCTCAATTTCTTCATCTGAAAAAGAAACCGAAGAAAGAAATGGCAAACCATTTCAATGTCTCTGCCAAAAAAAAAAACCCAAATGGGGTCAGAAAGTGTAGGATATGACTAAACAACAAAATTTATGATATAAAAGAATTGGAAACAAAGAAGATTGATTGGGGACTGGTTAAATAATTGTAGTGCATAAATGTAATGTAATTATGCTGTAAGAAATGATAAACATTTGATCTAGCAACTTCACTACTCACTACTAGGTCTGTGTCCCAGAGGTAGGGGAAATTGACCTACTTATACAAAATATTTATAGCAGGTTTTTTTGTAATCCAAGGAAGCAGAAACTGAAGGGTTGTCCCTTAATTGGTTCAATAAGTTTTGGTATATGATTGTAATAGAACACTACTGTGACATAAGAAATGATGAACCAATCACAAAAAAAAAAAACAAACCCAACAACCCAGACGTGAAATAATGAAACGGTGAGCAGAACAAAGAGAACATTATACTGAAACAGTCTGAATGTAGATTGAAGTATACCATTCTTTACTTTGTTTCCTTCATAAACTTTTCTCTAATATAAGCAGTATGTCTTCTTTTACAACATGATAAACATGGAAATATGTATTATAGGGTAACACGTGTGCAACACATATCATATTACCTGCCAACTTGGGGAGTATAAAAGGGGGAGGGAGGAAGAGAACATGGTTAACAAATTATCAGAAAACAATTATTAAAAATTATATCAACTTGTAAAAAATTAAAAAGAAAAGAAAAAGGAAATTATGAATGTGATAAAAACAGAAAAGCATGGTATGGTCTACATAGACTGATGCAAACTGAAGTAAGCAGAGCCAAGAAAACTATACATAAAGACAACAGAGTAAGTAGAAAGAATAAACACAAAAATATCAAAAGTGAATGTTGAAAATCTATAAAGAACAAGCATGATTTGAAAGTACAGATATGAGAAAACACTCCCACCTTAGCTTCTTCAAAGGGGAGAATACTTGAGGAAATTGTGGTGATATTGAAGAAGAAGATATCAATAAAAACTTACTTAAAAAATAAGGAGCTTGGTGGATAATTTTTAAAGTCTTTTAAAAGTCTAAAAGTCTAAAATGGCATTTTCCCAGGGACTGTTCCTGAAGGTAACAAATGACCCCTTATTTATCAAATTCATGGCTGTTTTTCAGTCATTCTCCTTTTCCCTTCTTTAGCATTTTTCACTCTTGACCCTACTTTCCTTTTTTTTTTTTTTTTTTAAATTCTGTTTTCCCTTGACTTTTGGGACCTTTCTGTTTTGGTACCTTGCATGCTTTCTTTATTGCTTACTATAGCTTCTCTTTCTACCAGTGAATTCAAGAATTGCTGAAGTTTCTGTCTTTTCTTCTGTTCTTTCTTTTGTTCTTTACCCTTTATATTTCTCATCCAAAATTACGTCTTTTTTTTTTAATTTTTTTTTTTTATTTTAAACCCTTAACTTCTGTGTATTGACTTATAGGTGGAAGAGTGGTAACAGTAGGCAATGGGGGTCAAGTGACTTGCCCAGGGTCACACAGCTGGGAAGTGTCTGAGGCCGGATTTGAACCTAGGACCTCCTGTCTCTAGGCCTGGCTCTCAATCCACTGAGCTAACCAGCTGCCCCCCAAAATTACCTCTTTTTATGTGACTTGCATTTCTGTTTTTATCTTGAGCATCCCACAAAATCCCATTTCATATTTTCATCTGCCTTCTAGATATTTCCACTTCTTTTATTTCAATTCAACAAACACTCATGTCCAAGTTATGGTATTAAATAATAAAGATATAATAATGAAATGGCACAGTCCAAGTCCTCAAAGATTTTATAATCTAATTAGGAGGCAATTATTAAAACAGCTGTAATATAAGACAGAATATAATAAATGCAGTGAAAGTACTGGTATTAACATAAGAAGGGAGTGATCACTTTCTGTAAGGAGAGAGGGAATTGGAGAAGCCTTCAAGAGAACAAAGTAATACCTGAATTGGGCCTTAAAATAAAGGAGGAATTTCAGATTGAAACATTCATTTTTAGATATGACCATTATAACACAAACTTGTTTGGCTCAACTATATTTGTGTTATAAAGGAAGACTTTGATAATTGTGGGCTAGAGTGGGCATTAGTGGTAATGATATAAAGAGAAAAATACCTATAAAGCATTTAAAGAATACACATTAGAGAACAGGAGAATTTGAAGCAGGGAATACCAAGAAAAGCAATGTTGGTACTACCACTTTAATATATATATTTTAAAATTTCATATACAGTCTCTATTATCTGGTCTTTACATATGGAAATATTCATGTTGATGATTTTCTAGTTTGAAATAAATTATTTTCAAACAATAGAGTGATTTCAACAGGTGGAAAAATTAAGAGAAGTAGAAAGGAGTCCTTCCTAACCCTAAGGAAAAATATAAACAAAAGCAGAAGGCTGGATGAAAACTGAAGGTGGAACAACATCCAATTCATTTGGAACAAGTAGAACATGAAGAATGTGGGTATTAAATATAGCTGTAAATGCCAATAATTTTAAAAAAAACCTTTACCTTCTGTCTTAGAATCAATACTGTGTATTGGTTCCAAAGCAGAAGTGGGGTAAGTGCAATGCAATGTGGATTAAGTGACTTGCCCAGGGTCACACAGCTACGAAGTGTCTGGGGTTGGATTTGAACCCCGAGAACAATGAGACCTGAGACCTCGGGAGCCTAGAGAACGCAGACAGACCCTGAGTGTGAGGATAAAGTGGAGAAGGTGCTGGACTAACAACAATGGCAAGCCAAAATTAGGAATCCCAGAAGAGAAAGATTATCAAGAAGAACTCTGTAACACTCGACAACTTTTACACAGAGAAAATCTAGACAATAGAGGAGAACAAACAAGAAATCATATCCAAACCTTTCCAAAATAATGAAAACTGGTCACTAGCTATTGAAGAGTTCAAATCTGAGATGATGAGAAAGATGGAAGAGATCTGGCAAGAAAATAACAGTTTAAAAGGCAGAATTTCACAACTGGAAAGTGAGGCAATTCAACTGAAGACGAGAAATGGCCTAATTGAAAAGGAAAAGCAGTCCCTAAAGGCTAGAATTGGGCAATTAGAAGCCAGTGATCTCTCAAGACAGCAAGAACAAATAAAACAAAGTAAAAAGACTGACAAAATAGAAGGAAACGTCAAATATCTCAATGAGAAAGTGACAGACCAAGAAAACCGGTCTAGAAGAGATAATTTGAGAATCATTGGTCTTCAAGAAAAAGCAGAAACTAATAGAAACTTGGACTCCATACTAAAAGAAATTATTCACCAAAATTTCCCTGAAGTTCTACAACAAGAGGGCAATATAGACATTGAAAGGATCCATAGATCACCCTCTACACTAGACCCAGAAAGGACAACACCCAGGAATATAATAGACAAATTCAAGAGCTTCCAAGTAAAAGAAAAAATCTTACAAGAAGCCAGAAAGAGACAATTCAAATATCAAGGAGCACCAATCAGGATCACACAGGATCTGGCAGCCTCCACGCTAAAAGACCGCTAGGCTTGGAATATGATATTCAGAAAGGCAAGAGAGCTGGGCCTTCAATCACGGATCAACTACCCATCAAAACTGACTATATACTTCCAGGGGAAAGTATGGGCATTCAACAAAATTGAAGATTTCCAAGTATTTGCACAGAAAAGACCAGGACTAAATGGAAAGTTTGATATCCAACCACAAAAATCAAGAGAAACATGAAAAGGTAAATAAACAGAGGGGAAAGAAAGAAAACTCATAATTTTTTAAATTTCCCTCTTTAAGGGCTTCAATAAGATCTAATTATCTGTATTCCTATGTGGAGAAATGCTATTTATAATTCTCCGTAGTGAACTCTATTCACTATTATAGTATTCACTATTATAGCAATCAGAAGAATAATTCATAGGGAGAGGACGGAATACTAAATGGTCTAAGATGACATGTGGGGTGAGAAAAAGGGGGGAGAATAGTAGGGGATACCAAGAGAAACTTGAGCGAATAAGAAAAATAGGATATTCTATTACACACAAAGAGGGCATGGGAAGGGGAGGAGACAAATATTATTATATGAAGGAGAGGAAGAGAGCATTAAGAGGTAATATTTAAACCTTACTCTCAGTGTAATCAACCCTGAGAGGGAAGAGTAGCTATATTATCCATTGGGATAAAAAACTCTATCTAAGCCTACTGAGAAAGTCAGAAGGGATAAACCAAGAGGAGCAGGGGAGTGGGGAGGTCAAAAAAGGGAGGGGAGAAGAAGGGGGAGGGAATTCATTAGGCCTTTAAAAATAAAAAGAGGAGAATAACAAGGGAGGGGGTAGAAAGGGAAGTTAATCAAGGGAGGGGATAAGGGATACCTGCTCAAAGCAAACCACTGGTTTAAAAGAAAATAGTGTAAGAAGAAGGGGTGGGACAAGGGGAGGATACAAAAATGTCAGTGAATGCACAGCTGATAATTATAACTCTGAATGTGAATGGGATGAACTCGCTCATAAAACAGAAGCAAATATCAGAGTGGATCAGAAACCAAAATCCTACCATATGTTGTCTACAAGAAACACATATGAGGCGGGTGGACATACACAAGTTTAAGGTTAAGGGCATGAGCAAAATCTTTTGGGCATCAAATGAGAAAAAGAAGGCAGGAGTGGCTATTATGATTTCTGACAAAGCCAAAGTAAAAATAGATATGATTAAAAAAGTCAGGGAAAGTCATTACATCCTGATTAAAGGTAGTATAAACAATGAGGAAATAACACTGCTCAATATATATGCACCAAGTGGTATAGCATCCAAATTCATAAAGGAGAAACTGGCAGAGCTCAAGAAGGAAATAGATAGTATAACCATAATAGTGGGAGATCTAAATATTCCACTTTCAGATCTAGATAAATTAAACCAAAAAATAAATAAGAAAGAGGTAAGAGAGGTGAATGAAGTCCTAGAAAAATTAGATTTAATTGATATGTGGAGAAAATAAATAGGGACAAAAAGGAATACACCTTCTTTTCAGCTGCACATGGTACATTCACAAAGATTGACCATGTAATAGGGCATAGAAACATTGCAAACAAATGCAAAAGGGCAGATATAATAAATGTAACCTTCTCAGATCATAATGCAATAAAAATAATAATTAGTAAGGGCACCTGGACAGGAAAATCAAAAACCAATTGGAAATTAAACAATATGATTCTCCCAAACCAATTAGTCAAAGAAGAAATCATAGAAACAATCAACAATTTCATTGAAGAGAATGACAATGATGAGACATCCTACCACTCTGTGAGATGCAGCCAAGGCAGTACTCAGGGGGAAATTTATAACCTTGAGTGCATATATTAACAAATTAAGGAGGGCAGAGATTAATGAATTGGGCATGCAACTTAAAAATTTAGAAAGCGAGCAAATTAAAAATCCCCAGATGAAAACTAAATTAGAAATACTAAAAATCAAGGGAGAAATCAATAAAATCGAAAGTAAAAGAACTATTGAATTAATAAATAAGACTAGAAGCTGGTATTTTGAAAAAACAGATAAAATAGACAAAGTACTGGTCAATCTAATTAAAGGAAAGACGAAAACCAAATTGACAGTATCAAAGATGAAAAGGGAGACCTCACCTCTAATGAAGGGGAAATTAAGGCAATCATTAAAAACTATTTTGCCCAATTATATGGCAATAAATATAGCAATTTAAGAGATATGGATGAATATTTACAAAAATATAAATTGCCTAGATTAACAGCAGAAGAAATAAAATACCTAAATAATCCCATATCAGAAAAAGAAATTGAACAAGCCATCAAAGGACTCCCTAAGAAAAAATCGCATGGGCCTGATGGATTCACAAGTGAATTCTATCAGACATTCAAAGAGCAACTAATCCCAATACTACACAAATTATTTGATATAATAAGCAAAGAAGGAGTGCTACCAAATTCCTTTTATGACACAAATATGGTACTGATTCCAAAGCCAGGGAGATCAAAAACAAAGAAAGAAAACTACAGACCAATCTCCCTAATGAACATAGATGCAAAAATCCTAAATAGAATACTAGCAAAGAGACTCCAGCAAGTAATTAAGAAAATCATTCACCACGATCAGGTGGGATTTATACCAGGAATGCAAGGTTGGTTCAACATTAGGAAAACCATCCACATAATTGACCATATCAACAGTCTAACAAACAAAAATCACATGATTATCTCAATAGATGCTGAAAAAGCCTTTGACAAAATACAGCATCCATTCCTATTGAAAACATTGAAAAGTATAGGAATAGAAGGACCTTTCCTAAAAATAATAAACAGTATATACCTAAAACCATCAACAAACATCATATGCAATGGGGATAAATTAGAAGCCTTCCCAATAAGATCAGGAGTAAAACAAGGATGCCCATTGTCACCTCTATTATTTAACATTGTACTAGAAACACTAGCAGTTGCAATTAGAGAAGAAAAAGAAATTGAAGGTATCAAAGTGGGCAAGGAGGAAACTAAG
>NW_025372751.1:0-9269 GCF_016433145.1 Gracilinanus agilis
TATATATATATGCATGTATGTATGTATGTATGTATGTATGTATGTATTTTAAATGCAGGGGCATGCTGGAGCTAGCTCCTGAAGATGGCAAGAATATATTACAAAAATTCCAGTGCCTGCGTTTAAAATAGAGACATAAGTAGACACTATAAATTAGGGTTTGATTTATTGTTTTGTTGATTGCCTAGACTTAGAGTAGAGATTAAATTTTAAAGTGTGTCTACAGTTTTTAATGAGCCAGTTTTTAAACATTTACCAGTACACCAATGGAAGAATGGTACAGAGAATGATGGAGATGGTAATCCTTTCCTGATCAGATCACATCTTGGAGGCTTTGGTCAGCTTGGGATATCACATTTTAGGAAGGATAGAAAGACATTGAGCAGCTTGAAAGCCCCATAATGGCATCTAAGGTAGTCAGGAATCTTGAGATTAAGTCATACAAAGATAATTTGAATGAACTTCAGTTATTTGACTTGGTAATTAGAAGAATTCTAGAATATTGGGAGGGGAGAGATAGTAAATTTTGATTATGTGAACCACCTCATTAAGGGGATTAACCATGTTTTTGTCTAACCTAGAGGTCAGAACAATAATGAAGACCTGGAATTACAGAGAACAGATTTGAGCTAAATGTAATAAATCAGTCAATCAACAATCATTCATTAAACTCTCACTGTATTTAAGGAACTGTGTTAAATGTCAGTGATATTAGAAAGATAAAATATAGTCCTTATCATTAACATGTTAACATTATTAAAGGGGAGATCACATGTAAACAGTGAACATGAAAAATTGTAAAGAGAAATTAATTTTGATAGAGAATATACTGATGAAATGGGAAGAGTAAGGATTAGAAAAAAATTAAAAGTGGAATGGGCTAATGTAGAAGTTATTAAGGTTTTCCTCACTAGAGGTATTCAATTGAAGTCTGAATGACTACTTTTTATTGATATTATAAAATGGATTACTTTTTAAGCAAAGTATGAATAAAATGGCCTCTGAGGTCTCAATTAATTAAAATAGTCAAAATCTAGTCTCCATTCCTTACTACATATTTTCTATGCCACTCCAAAGAGACATCTACATTCTAGAAAAGTTCACTCCACACCTGTATTTCTCACATTGGAAACACACTCTGTCCCTGTAGCCCATTTTTTATATCGTCTGCTTCCTTCCAAGGTAGATATATCTTCATTATCCTTCAGGACCTACTCCTGACTCTCTGAACCTTATCTGAAAACTTCCCCTCAATGGACCCTTCAACTACTCTTACTAAAGGTGTATTCTACTTCATTTTATTGACTAGTTCTTACCATGATCTTCATTTTCAGGAAATCACCCAAACCATTCAAGTTTTCATTCCTCTCCAGACTCCTGATCTGACTATCTCTACTATAGCATTTTTTCAGTTTCATATTTTGTACTGCGTTCTTCCTCCAATAAAATATAAGCACTTTCAGAGAAGAGATTATTTTTTAAATATTTTGAACTTTTTATTTAATTAATTAATTTAGAACTTTTTTCCATGGTTACAGGGTGCATGTTCTATCCCTCCTCTCCCTTCAGCCCCCTCCCATAGGCAATGAACAATTCCACTGAGTTTTATATGTGTAATTTATCAGGATCTATTTCCATATTATTGAAATTTGCTCTAGGGTATTTGTTCAGAGTCAATATCCCCAGGCATGTACCCATCACCTCATATGATTAGGCAGTTGTTTTTCTTCTGTGTTTCTACTCCCATAGTTCTTCCACTGAATGTGGTTAGCATTCTTTCTCATAAGTCCCTCAGAGATGTCCTGGTTCATTGTATGCATTGCTGCTAGTAGAGAAGTTCATTACATTTGATTGTGCCACAGTGTATCCATCTCTGTGTACAATATTCTCCTGTTTCTGCTCCTTTCACTCTGTATCAATTCCTGGAAGTCATTCCAGTTCACATGGAATTCCTCCAGTTCACTATTCCTTTGAGCACTGTAGTATTCCATCACCAGCATATACCATAATTATTTCAGCTAATCCCCTATTGATAGGTATACCCTCATTTTCTAGTTTTTTGCCACCACAATGTGTGCGGCTATAAATATTTTTTAAAGTCTTTTTCCCTATGATTTAGACTAGATTATCTTTATTCTGTTTTCATTTGCTTTCTCGAGGTCTAAAACAGTAGTATTTCATAACTGCGTGTGCACTATCTAATATGATAGAGACTCCAAAGGACTCAAAATTAAGCATTAAATCATTAAATGAAATTCTATCTGACATGGGAATCATACATATATAAATAACTATAATGCAAACTGGGGTGTATTAGAGTTAGCTCAGACCTGCTTGTGAGTACTGATTATTAAATCATTAATGTGAACAATTAAATCTTAGGAAGCAAAAACAAAAACACAAACACAAACATTTCACATCAGGACTTTATTATTTTGTTGGTTGTCTAGATGTAAGAAAATAAGAGAGAACATTTTGGTGATACAGATTCATTTTATAAATGTGTCATTTATAACTTCCACCCCCCAAAATGGTTGTTAAACTTTTGTCAGCATGTTCCTGAATAGTAAGATAAAAGAAAGAATGAGATAATATTCAATAAATCACCTATTATGTGTAGAATATGGTATTCATTATTTTGAGAGCATACAATGTTTATTTAGACAAGTGGTATATTTCTTCAAAAACATTATTCAAAATAGGGGGATAAGACATCAAGCCTAATATCTATATTGCTCTATCATAAGATATTTTCATTAATAAGTTTTTGTTATATGTACAATTTGATGTGGAATGAAATTTGAGAGATGAACTTATACCCCGCGCTTCAAAGGTTGGAATAAGGTTCCTACTACTGCTATCCATTTCAATTCCTTCACTTTGTTGCAAATACTTTTTCAAATGAACAATATCTGGTAAGGGAAAATAAACCTCACTCAAAAGACTTAAATGCCCAAAGGAGATTTGTTAAAGGGTATCATTTATATCTGCCTAGAGAGGAAAGCAGAAGCTGGAGGGTCTCCAAATATCCATTCTGATGGTGTTGGGGGAACCAGTCAACATTTTCCCCTATTTGAGTGATGCAGAAACTCCATAGATATCTTCTCAGGTTTTCCATTTTTGTATAGAAGTTTTATCTCTGACTTGTATTAGAAATGTTCCATCATTTTTTGCAGATTTTAAAGATAGTTATTGATAGAATCACATGTAGCTTTTGGGGCCTTTATGGACACTATTTGGTTGAGGGAAATGAGAGTATGAAAATAGGATGTTTCTTGATTTGATCAGGGTTGACTAATAAGGAAATATGGAGTTTTCTTCTTTTCTCTTTCTTTTGTAAAATCGATGATACAAATTGCTGGTCAGAAGACTAATCACTTATTAATTTTTCTTTTCCAAAGAGGGAGAATTTTTAGCTTGATTTAGAGATGAAATAGTAATGTAGGTAATATTTAACAGTTGAGAGATATATGCTATTTATCTGGCAAAAACCTAGTGAAGTACATTGGATTGCCTTTTCAAGTGAAAATCAAAAAGCTTCTTGGGGATACTTATAAAACCAATTCCTTGACATTCTACATATAAAATATGAAATAACATTCCAAAGGGTAATATTCTTCCCATACAAAAAGATAATATGAAGCGGATCTAAGAATTTAAATTTCAGGTTTTATGCTAATATGAGAATTCTATAGTAATATTGTGGTCACCAATCTAAAGATATCATAACTTAAGTCAAAATTACTTTTAGTAGCTTTGTTTACAAAGAGTTAAAAAAGAGCGAAAGAGGAAAAATGTAAGAAGGTAGAGAATTTTTTAGCCTATAACCCTAATTTTTCCTTCAGTGTGTGGCTCAGCCCCAGAAGGGCTTCACCACATCCCTTGTCCTCACCTGGATTTTCCAGTAATCCTCAGCCAGAAGTCTGGTGGTATCTTCAGCAAATGTTCTACCATTACAGCCTTCTCTAGGAAAGGAAGGCCTCTCTGGAACCAATCTCTCCAGAAACGCAGAAAGGAAGGCCATTTACTCACCCAGCTCCCTGACTCAGAGTCTCTGAAGGTGAAGTCCCCAGGAAAATTACTTCAAAGAAGCAGTCCAAAGGAGAAGCTACTTGAACAGGAAGTTCAGGACTTTTTATAATCCTTTTTCTATGTCACTTCCTGTCCCTTCCCCACTTCACAGGAACCAACTACAATCTTTTAATATGCTTATCACTGCCTAGGGGCAGGGCAGTGGCCTCTGGAGTTGTAACCCACTTTAGCAAGTGACTTGCAAACTCTTTTACTTAGGGTTAAGTAGGGGTGTTTAAGTTTTTGATTTATTAATTTAAAAGTTGCTGATTGATAGACAAAGAAAGTTTGATTCATTCTTCACAGGATTAAAGGCTTTAAATACTAAAAAAAACTTTGTATAAAGGTTTAGATAAATGTATATATTCCATAGAAAGCAATATTAATTGATTTGTTATTCTTACATTGAGGAGAGATAACACTTGAAGTTACAAAATTCAAAGAATGAATATATTCTTCTACACTGTAATCAGACCAGGGAATGACACACTTCCCTTGTACATAAAAATCTAGTTCTTCTTCTCTTGTATAAAATGGCAACTTCCTGTAGTCTTGACTGCCAATGGGTAAGTGCAATATTACTGCATTTTGTCTTACAGATTTATGGCACAGAATTTACTTTCATTGGACCCTAATACAAGGGCCTGTTATGAATTTAGTCTTGTTTACTTAAAAATTTTACATACGTAGATTTTTGATATTTTAATTCTTATTTTGAATTTTTATCCCTCCCAAAATTTTATTTTCTTATGTTTTTGCTTTTTCTTTTGATAATTGACTCATACACCCCTTAACTCAATGATGTATTCTGAGCTGATATGGGTGTTTGCTTTTTAAACACTCTCTTTAGGGGGGATTGTATTTTTATAAAAATCCAAGACTTAAAATTTTGTTCAAGAAAATTTTTTTCAGAAAAAGAAGTCTGGTAATGCTTTGAAACCAGAAAATGGACTGTTTGTCTGCAGAAACCTACACCAAATCAAGATGATCCAGAAAAGATGCCTGCATAAATCTACACTGAATCAAGACAATCTAAAATGAACTTTGTGGTGCAACTAATTGAACTTGAGGGATTGAAATCAATTACTTGAATTGTAAACTCTTATGCTAAAGGGGATTGCCCCTAATTGGCTTTTTGTCAACATGCCTAGCAAAAGATTGGTTTTGCTTTCTCTCTTTTTCTATCTCTTCTACTTACCTCTTATCTCTATTGTAGTTAGAACTTTAGGGGTACAAGATGATTTTGTCAAATGATCAATTGGGGAGACCAGTCTCCCAAATGATCACGAGGGGGATTGTGATAATTAGATTAAGTCTACACTGCCCATCTTTAGATTAATCACCAAAGGTGAGAGCACCTTCCAATTCTGGGAGGTCTTAACCCATGTGTCCTAGAGTCAGTAACTAATCAAAATCAACGGACCACCCCCTATGTTTTCTATGAGAAAGTGTCTATTGTGATTGGACACGCAGGCTAGGGGAAGGCACTGGAAGTGATGCATATGTGCATATGTGCATCACTCCCTATAAAAGAGAGAGTTGAGTGAGTGAGGCAGCTTCTGGTTTGGCGAAGGGGACCTGAGGGAGCTTTGCTGGCTCATAACCAAGACTGTTCTACGTGGTGAGTTTAAAGACTGAATCTTCCTGAATTTCCATTCTTTTTATAGACTTTGTGAATGAAGTTTGCTCCATTCACCTCCAGGCCTCAGGTACTTTAACCTTTGGCTGAGGGTTAAGATCTACCTGGACTAATCAGTGGGATAGATTTTTATCTCCATACTTCCTCTTTTTCTTCTTATGTAAATAAACTTCCATAAAAGTCAATTTTGACTTGAGATTATTCTAAATTGAGGACTGATAATAGTTCAATCCTCTGGTGACCACCTCTTAATTTATAGAACCCATAAAACCCCTTTTTCACCCTTACAACACAGAATAAGAAAGGAGTATATAAGTATAAAAACAAGACATTATGGACACAATGTATTATTGTGCTAAGCATAGTTTTAAACCATAGTAGAAACAATAAACTTGAAACATCATTAGTATTTTAAACAGCCTTCTACTCAGCAAAATTACATCCGTGAAAGAGAAATAATTATTTTATATATTGTAATCTTACACATACCTCTTAGGTCACAAAAGTTAAAGAAAAGACAGATCCCTAGTCCCAAATTCCCCTTGGTATCATTATTGTTTAACAAATTTGTCAAGCCCACTCTCTTAAATAACAAACCTACTTAAGTAACAGCTAAATCAGGTTACAGATTTACCTAAATTAAGAGAGTTCATAAATAGACTAATCAAAAGGCAAATGGAGATCTATATGCCAATGATGAGTCAGAGATATTTGAAATTATATTATATTTAGGAGTTAATAGAAAATTACTGATGTTTTTTTTTAAATTAAAGGCAAAGCATACTCAGAAAGGTTCATTAAGAAGATATGTCTTACAACAGTGTGGGGGGATATTGGAGAGATGATAAAATATAGGCTGACATAATGTTTCAGAGGTTATTATATTAGGAGGAAAGAAATATAATCCTGAGTTATGAAGGTTGCAAAAGTATTGTAGAGAAGAATTTGGATACAAAAAATGTTTTACTGCATGTGAATATGTAAAAAGATTTACTGCATGTCAATATGGGCAAAATATAGATATTATATACTGAATTATACTAATGTCACATATTATATATACACATATATAATATACATACATTTATATACCTACAATAAAAACAGTGGCAAAAAAGAACTGGTTGGAGAAACTGTATGTTTTCATTTTGAAAATAAAAGAATCAAGGGGACATGATAGCTATCTTCATGTATTTGGTGGGCTGTCAATTTAGATTTGATTTGCTCCATTTGGCCATAGATTGTGTAACGATTAAAAATGATGAAGGCTGATATTATGAGGAAAACTAATATTTTATTTAGGCCCATGTTGATAGAATAAAATTGGACCACACACCTGGCTATTTAAAAATATCGCCTCTGCCATTACATTTCATACCTTCCTTAATCCTCTCTGTCCCCTGGGAGCATGCTCAGGTAGCAAAGAGGAAGTCAAAACTGACTTACCAATATTTAAAGACACGCTTTACTTTGAAGACTTCGTCCAAAACAGGAAACCCATTGGACCATGGGAAATGTAGTTTTCCAAGTGTCCACAGAAAGTTTGTCATTAAAGCTCAAATGAGTCTCAAATAGCTCTAAATAGAGCACTAGAAATTCTAAATAACACATTACACCCCCTGAGATCCAGTGCAAAAGAATGCTCTTTTTCAGTGGATCTTAAACCAAAAGAAAAGAGGATGAAAGCAAGCTGCATTGACAAAAAGCCAATTTGGGGCAGTCCCCTATTGGCATAAGAGTGCACATTCAAAACAAATGCATTCAACTCATTCACCTCCCCATAGTTCAAATCAACTGCATCCCAAAGTTCAAATTTGGATATTCATGATCCACTGAATGCTCTTCAGGCATCTTAAAGGTGTCTTCACCAAACAGGTTCATTGTCTGGATTCTGTGGAGATGGCAAAATTCTTATCCTGAAATTACTCTCAAAATAATTTAAATTTTACATTATAGATTATAAAACATGTATTCTCTTCTGAGAATTAATACATTAACCCCCCTGAGATTACTCCTAAAGGAGTCAAAATTAACTTGCATTATAGATTATAATCCAGACATTATGATTATAAAAACTTAACACACACCCCCCCTCGATGAAAATTCTAAATAACACCTTTCTCCCCTGAAGAGGGTACCTCAGGTTAGCTAAGGATGCAGGGCTGAGTCACAGGGTTGTATGAAATCAATTGGCAAAAGAAATTTAAAAAGTAGAAAATTCAAATAAAGAAGAAAAAAATTAACTTGTGAATGAAATGTAAAATGTGAAAAAATGTAAGGAAAAATAAACTTATAAAAGGCCTTTGAATCAAGGCCCAATTAAAGTAATTTAAGCAGTTTGCAAATACACATTCAGGGCCAGTACTACAGAAAATTGCCATTCTCTATAAGAGAGAAAAAACAGGCCTCAATATGTGAGCAAGGGAAATGTCTTTCCATGGTCTGATTTTCCCTGCACCTTCTCAGGGAATGAACCAATAATAGCGAATCTTGGGTCCTTCACTAGGAATTTAAATTGGGGAGTCTGAGCCTCTAAGCATTAGAAAAGCTGACTCCAAATCTCAAACCCTAGTTTTCAAGCCCTTCAGTATTGACATAGAACTTCTGCAATCCATGATCTGCATGGCCTTTTGCTCCTTGGCACTTTGAAGATTCTCAGTCAGTCTCCATGACCTCATGGCTCTTTTTAGCACTTCTCCTGGAATCAGACAAAAAGACATTAAATCACAGTCCCATAATATTTACCAATAATTGGCAGGTTACCATAGTCTCAGGCTTTTCAGGTATGAATTAATATTATAGCAAATATTTATTTGCATTAAGCTTATATCACTATAAAATCAAAATAAGATTAACACAAAATGGGAAAAAGGAAAAAATAAATTGCTTTAGTTAAAAAATGTAAAAGAAAAGGCAATGAGGAAATTTAAAAATAAATTTAGGGAAAAAATACAATGCTCTCAAAGATAATAAAAACCGGGAAAAGAACAAATATTGCATTGCACATGTGAGGAAGAAAAATAGAAGAATGTTTTAAAAATCAAAAAATAAATAGCTTAGACCTAGTGAAGGGTTTTCCACCCAAAAATGAGAATCATTTCCTGTTAAGCCTTTGCATGATCTGTGAGTGTAAATGGGTTTCACAAAACTAGCAGATTCACAATGCACATTCAAATAAAGTAACATAATTTCTAATAACATATTTAAAAACAATAATAAACAATCCATTATTATAATCACTTGCTATGATGTTTTAAAAAATCATATACTTGTTACAAAATCAAACCTTGGCTAAGATATCTTCTCAACAAACTCTGTTACTGCCTCCATTGCAATTGTGGGGCAGAGCCTAAAAAAATTCTGATTGAAAAAAAAAAAACCTTCTGGGTCTAAATTATCCTTAAGAATTCTAGATCCTGCAGCAACTGGGTAGCTCAGTGGATTGAGAGCCAGGCCTAGAGACAGGAGGTCCTAGGTTCAAATCTGGCCTCAGACACTTCCCGGCTGTGTGACCCTGGGCAAGTCACTTGACCCCCATTGCCCACCCTTACCACTCTTC
>NW_025372752.1:0-3265 GCF_016433145.1 Gracilinanus agilis
TTTATATATAGAAAAATATACTTATATATACTTATATATTGTTTATTTATTTTAGTTATCGCTATTATAATTATTGTTGATTTTATTTTAATTATGATATTCATTTATATAAAATATATCTTTGCTTATATTTAGTTATTTTAGTTATTATTATGGTTATTGTGAATATTGTTTTCAAATTTTATTACCTTTTCATAGAATATTTACATATATTTCTATATTATTTATTTTTATTTAGTTGTTTTAGGTATCATTATTATAGTTATTTTGGACATTATTTTCCTGATTCTGCTTTCTTCACTATATCAATTCACACAAGTCTTCTCATGATTCTCTCAATTCTACATATTTGTCATTTTTTAAAGCCCAACTAAATTCCATTGCATTTATATCCCAAGATTTTTGGTCATTTTCCAATCAATGGGCATTCATTTTGCTCCATTTTTTCCTCATACAAAAAAGGTGCTACCATGCCTAGACTTGTTCTTAATTAAATCATGCTGGCTCCAATTGACCATACGTTCTAAGTGCTTAAAAATAGACCCTTTCATTTTTCCAGGAATCTCCATCAAGCTCATTGACCTACAGTTTGAATTACTGACCTTCTTTCACTTTTTGGAAGTCCAGACAACTTCAGTTCTGTGGCACCTCTCCCATCTTTTCTTTGTACTACACCATGATTCCCCATAGACCAGCGATGGGCAAACTTTTTAAAGAGGAGGCCAAAGGAAAGGAAATGCTCATCTGTCAGTCTGTTTCTAAGGCAACTCTTTCGAAGTTTCATTGTATTGTATCCTATTCATTGTATTTGTCAGATTAGGAATAATGTCCCTTGGCAGGATAGAACATTTCGCACCCCCCACCCCCACCCCATCTGACCTTCGGGCTGTAGTTTGCCCATCACTGGCCTAAATTATTTTAGTTTTCTGTTCTCTGCCAACCATTTTTATTTTATCCTGCCTTCTCTGAAGAAAGCAGAAACAAAACAGGAGTTCCGTCCTCCCTATTTTATATATTCTAATCATTCCATCTATACAAAGTAAAAAAACCAACATCTCTTATTTTTTTCCTGCCCCTTAAATAGCTTTTTAAAAAAAAATTTACTTTCTTATTAAAGCATTTCTGATTGTTTATAATGTTGAAAAATAAATGCCTCAGCCTCAGTTTATGTAGTACTATAGTCTTCCTGGTACTATTCTTGTGAAGCTGTATCATTTCTTTAGTTTACCTGATCATAATTATACTTCTTGTTTGGATCTTATGGACAAGTTCTTTTAAAATATAACCTCATCAGTGAGTTCCCTGTGCAGTTCTCTCTCTTTTTTTTTAAATTAATTTTGTCAAAATTCTGAACTCAGCCATCAAAAAAGAAAAAAAGAACATCTCTGTATACAAAGTAGAACAAAAAAAGGAAATCACAAATCTGGTCCACTTAAAAAAAAATTTTTTTTAACCCTTACTTTCTGTCTTAGAATCAATACTGGATATTGGTTCTAAGGCAGAAGAGAGGTAAGGGCTAGGCAATGGGGATTAAGTCACTTGCCCAGGGTCATACAGCTAGGAAGTGCCTAAGGCCACATTTGAACCCAGGACCTCCCATCTCTGGGCCTGGCTCTCAATCCAAGGAGCCACCTAGCTGCCTCTGTTCTACTTTTTAAAAATATATATATATAATAAATTTGGCATTTTACTTTCAAAGCTGTCTTGCTTTTCGGTGTTTCTTACTGAACTCTTTCTATTCTCTTCTGTGCTTAAAAAAAAGTTTCAATGTCCATCCTTCCTTTTTTTTTTTAAGCAACATTATTACCTAGCTCTTGCCTCCTTCTCCCTCCCTCAAACATTCTATTGAAAAATAAGAAAAGTGAAACTCTTTTAACCATTAAGCAAACTTTCTACGGTTTCTTAAGGTGCAGCAATATTCTATGTCATTAATATTCATAATTTGTTCAGCCCTTCTTCAATTGAGAGACACTTTTGTTTCCAGTTCTTTGCAACAACAAAAATTGCTACTAAACAGTCTATTTAGACCTCTTTTCCTCCTTCATCTGAATAATTTTGGACTATATCATCAAAATTCCATTCTTTAGTGTCTCCCCTAGCTGTTGAAAACTGTCTTTCCTTTCAGAATTTCAGACCTTGGGACCCTCATTTTTCTCTTGGAAAATTTCCTTGAAATCTACTCTTTAAAAGTCTCAAGTACACATTTAAAGTCTTCCCCATTAAAGTCTCAAGTTCTATTTTCTTTTCTCTTTCAAACTCTAAAGTGACATTCCCTCCCAAGATTCCTCTCACTTCCTTTGGCAACTGATTTCTCCTTATTGTCCATGAATGGATACTTAGTGGATACTTAGAATATTTTCTAATCAGAAACCCCCTGATTTCTCCAAAAGTAATATCCTACTGGCAAGGGAAATATTCTCTAAATAGTGGCTCAGGTACAGGCACGCTAAACTGATGGCCCACTATTCTGGTTGCCCTGCCCATGGATGAAGCGGTCCAGTAGTACACAAACACACCCAAAGAGGAAGGTACCTACAAACTCAGACCACCATGACCATCCAGTCTTATTGCACCAAAGATGCTTTTATTCCTTCTCTCCCTCATGTTTGCTCTCTGTCTGATGACACAGCTGTGGAGACCAGCTGAAGGTCAGTCAACTCAAGCAGTGAAAGTCTTTCTTCTGTGAGATGACTATGGGTGACCCTAGAGAAGCTGGTGTGCTCTTGGGGGTTCTGACAGGTGGCTACTTTCCTGGGCAGTTAGGTGGCACAGTGGCTAGAATGTTGGGCCTGGAGTCAGGAAGACTCATTTTTCTGAGTTCAGATCTGGCCTTAGACATTTACCAGCTGTGTGACCCAGGGCCAGTTACTCTTTGTCTCAGTTTCTTCATCTATAAAGTGAACTGGAGAAAGATGTGGCAAAACACTCCAGGATCTTGCCAAGGAAACCCAAAATGGCATCAGGAAGAGTCAGAAACAATTGAACAATAGCAACAAAAGCTGCCTGTCTGTCCTCAGCTACCTACCTTCTTTGTTATGTCAACACTCATTTCTCCAGGCTTTGAGCTAATGGAATGCTGAACTGTCCTTAGTGAGAAGAGAAATCATTGAGAGCTGCTGTTAAGGAAGCAGCTCCAATGGACTTGATTCCTAGGCAACATACCTACGAAAAGAGGGTTGGCAGAAGTTTCAAGAAGCCAAATAGAATGAAAATTCTCTCTCTCTCTCTCTCTCTCTCTCTCTCTCTCTCTCTCTCTCTCTCTCTC
>NW_025372753.1:0-9650 GCF_016433145.1 Gracilinanus agilis
CCCCCCCCCGCCCCGGTTCTCCTCTGCCCGCTGACCCTCTCCGCTTCTCCGTCTCTCTCTCAGGCTGTCCCTCAACGCCGCCCCCAAGGAGGGCAGGGGGGTGGAGGAGAGGCCGGCCTCCGCCCTGAGCTCCCTGAGCTACCGCAAGCGGCTCACCCTCAAGGACTCCATCGGGGGCACGGGGGACGAGGAGTCCCTCTTCACCACGCTGAGTGAGAGGGCGGCCTCCCCTGAGCGGCCTCCCCGCAGGGCCCGCCGTGGCCCCGGGGCCGCGCCGTCCGGCCCATGTCACAAGGCTGAAGATGTCGACGAGGCCAGCTCGGTCCTCTCGGAGGTCCGGAGCCGGGTGAGCCGGGGGCTGGAGAAAAGGTGGGGCTCCGATTTTGACGGGGCCTCCACGGTCTCGGCCCCGGTCAGCAGGGCCTCCTCGGCCACCAGGCACCAGGCCCGGGAGGACGAGGCGCGGTCCTCGTACAGCTTCTCGCTGTCGGGGTCCCCCAGCTCGCGCCGGAGCACGTCCAGGCTGGAGGGCCTCCCCGGGCCCCTGGGCCCTTCTCTGGGCCGCGTGTCCGGCTTTGGGAGGGAGAGCCCCGACTCCCGCCTGTCCCTGGGCCGGAGCTGCCTGGACGACTGGGAGGAGGATGGGGCCAGCGTAGCCCTGAGCGACCTGCATTCTCAGTACAGCCACCCCTCGCTGGCCCGCAGCCTCTCGGTGCCCCCCAGGCCCCGGAGCGCCGCCTCCGAGGAGCCCTCCGGCTCTGGCGTCCGGCCCGTCCGCCATCACTCCTACCTGGACCCGGACCTGGAGGCCGCCATCCAGGAGGTGCTGAGCTACAAGCCCGCCGAGTTCCGGCGCAGCAGTCTGAGGCCCGACTCGGATGAGGAGGACCGCAAGAGCGTCCGCAGTGTCCGCAGCGCCCAGCTGGGGGCCGGCGCCGGAGAGCGGGCGGCCACCATCCGCCGCTCGGCCTCGGCCGCCGACGTGTCTGGCTCTCGGGGCAGACACAGGAGCCGAGGCAAGAAGAGAAGCAGCAGCAGCAGCGGCGGCAGCAGCAGCTCCGGGTCTGAGCGGGCCTCCGGGAGGAAGCACCGCAGCCGGAAGAGCAAGAAGAAGTCCAAGAAGAGAAGGAAGAGGAAGGAGACGGAGTCCGAGTCCTCTGAGTCCTCCGAGTCCTCCAGCGGCTCCACCGTCTCGTGCCGCAGCCGCTCGAGCATCAAGAAGGGCCCGCGAGGGACGGAGCCGGCCTCCGAAGGCGAGGGCGGTCCGAGGGCCGGCAGACTGGCCCGCAAAGAGGAGAAGAGACGCAAGAAGGAGGTGGACAGCCTCATGATGCGCTACCTGTACCGGCCCGAGAGCGACTAATGCCGTAGGTGGGCCTCCCGAGCGGAGGCCAGCATGCGTGTGCTGTGGGGGGCGGGCTGCCGCCTACCCGTGTACTAATAGCAGGCCTGAGAGAGCTGCAGGCGGCGAGACCTGCGGGCGCCTAGGAGGCTGGAGAGAGGGAGGGGAGGTCCTGGGTTCAAATGTGGTCTCTGACACTTCCCGAGCAAGTCACTCTTGCCCCGTGGCCAAGCCCTCGCCATTCCTCTGCCTTGGAAGCAGTTTTAAAAAATGAAGGGGGACGACTCCAGGCCTGAGACATTCTGTCTCCTCTGATCTCTGGGCCTCAGTTTCCTCCTCTGTAAAATATGGGCCCAACATCCACAAGATCCCCCCCACCCCCACCCCGCTCTTGTGCTAGCCTCTTCTCCTGCCTTGGGCTTTCTTACTGACCAAGGTCTGGCTGTTTACTCTGGGCCGAGCCCATTGGGCTGTCTTTTCTCCTAAGTGGAATGATTTTAAGAGCACATTCCATGACACCCTCTGGTGCCAGGCAGAGAGACGGCATGGCTGCTATGGGAGCCGCTTTTTGTGCCAGAGGGAAGGAAGTCCACAGATGCCCAAGGTGGGCATTGATAAGTCAGCGTAAGGAAATCTGCCCCTTCCTCGGCCCAGCTGATCCCTTATTGGAGGTATCAGCTTCTTGCCAGGGCACGGAGGGCGCCCACCTTCAGTGGGACTGGACGAACCAAACCAGGCTCAATCCATCTCTGGGTGCCCGGTGCCCCTCGGCCTTCGTGCTTGTCCCTGGAGTGGCCTTTGCTTCTTCCTCTGACCTGGCCCCGAGCATTCACTAACGCTTCATGCGATGCTCATGAGCCGCGTGACTTTGGGCAAGTCACCCTCCCCAGCCTCAGTTTCCCCTGTAAGTGAGGGAGCTGGAGTTCATGGCCTTCGAGGATCAGTCATCCTCTCTAAAACCTCCAGATCATGGTTTCAGAGCAGGGAACACTTCAGTGTTGGCCCTTTGCCTCCCGCCCACTGAATTCTCCCGGTGCCCTTTCCTGGTCAGTCGGGTCCAGTCTTCCGAGATGCCCTCCGTATTCCTAATTCCTCACTAGCTAGAGCCCTTTCTAGGCCGCCTGCCCCTGGCTGGCTTTCTTTCCCGCCCTGTCCCCTGGGAGGAGGCAGCGGGGAGGGCAGCTTTGGTCCCCTCCATCCTCAGAGGCAGGACAAGAAAGGGTCGTTTCAGCCTGAAACGATAGACTATTGATGTCCGCCCAGCAAGCTGTGATCTAGAAGCCCAGGCCTTCTGGACACTCGCAGACCTCTCCAGACCTCTGTTTGTATCTGGACTCGGGAACTAACCAGCACTTCGTGCATGCCGTGTGTGTTTGTGGGGGAGCACCGTGGGATCAAAAGCAGGGCGGGTGCGTGGGACTGATGCCTTGATAACGCTTGGCTCCTACCTGGTGGTGACCGGCCGGGTGCCTCGAATGACCGCGAGAGGCCACGAGCTGGCTTGGCAGCGTTTGGGTCTCGGGGCTGTGTCAGGATGGAACCCCACCAGAGACCCCAGGGCTAGCCCAAAGCCTTCCTTTAGTCCAAGGCGTCTTCCCCTACTTAGGTCCCCAGACCGCCATGGCAGGCCTCTGGGGCCTCCTGTAAATCCCTCTCAGAAGCATCCCTAAACACTTAACATGCTGACATTATTACAAAGGAAACCATTTCTGTCCCAGTAGTTACACACGTGCATAAAAAAGCAGGTGAGGAGCCCCTCCTCTGGGCCATGCCCGTCTGCTCCCAAGTGGCAGATTGTTGGAAGGGGGTGCTTGAGAGCACTCAGGAAGGCGGGCCGTGCCGGGCAGCGAGAGGCCATCCTCCGCTCCACAGAGATCAAAGCCATCATTGCAGGAGAGAAACAGGAAACAACACATCGGACTTCCATCTTAGCAAAGCATCTTCTCCAGGGGGGCTATTGCCTTCTTGGCATGGAACACCCCTTGGTGTTTGGGTCAGAGGCAGCCAGAGCCCTGTACTTGGAATTGGTAATACCTGGGTTCAAACCTTACCCCAGACTCCTGTTCATTTGTGTGACCTTGGACAAGCCCCTCAGCCTTTCTGAGCCTCCATTTCTTCATCTGTGAAATGGGACACAGAACAGCATCTAAGTCACAGGTTGTTATGTGGACTAAATGAGATAATATATGAAAAATGCCCTACAAACAAAGCACTGTAAACATTTCAGCTGTATTGGTGATGATGATTTTTATTTTAATTTTTTTAACTTTTAATTTTATTTTTTTTATCAGACCTGATTTTTGTCAGATATTTTCATCTACCAATGCACCCTCTCTGCAAATTATATCTGAGGGAGTTGCCTTGGGCAAGGGGTTTGTTCAAATGGGCCAGAGTGAGACTTGAACCCAAAGCTTTTTGACTCCAAATACAGAGCTGTACCCTTTGCTGTGTTACATTATTACAGAGCCATCAAGGTAAGGCAGGCATGACAAAGAGCAGGGGTCGGCAACGTACGGCTCTCAGGCCATATCTGGCTCTTTTGAGGGCCAGATATGCTCTTTCTGCAGGAGCCATAAAGTCCATTTTTTTTCAGGCGCTGTTACAGGAGCCGCACTGTGAGCACTGTACGGCTCTCACGGAATTACATTTTAAAAAATGTGGCGTTTATGGCTCTCACGGCCAAAAAGGTTGCCGACCCCTGATGTAGGGCATCAAGAGCTGGCCTTGGAGCCAAGAAGACCCGAGTTCAAGTCTTTCTAGCCCTGACCCATTCTGGCTATACACAGGTCACATCATTTCTCAATGGCCTAGGCAACTCTCTAAGATTATATGTTGCCAAGAAGGTGCCAACCTGCCTTGGGAGAAGGAATTTCTTCCTCTTGGAAGTCCCTGTGCAAATGAAACCACATGTCTAGGCCCTGTCTCTCTCTAGACAAAATCGTACATTTAAAGCTGTAAGGGGCCTTAGGGATAATCTAGGGGCAGCTAGGTGGCACAGGGGACAGAGTGACAGGCCTGAAGTCTAGAAGACCTGGCTGGATAACCTGGACAAGTCATTTAACTTTGTTTGCCTAACCCTTTCTATTTTAGACTTGTTACTAGGACAGAAAGTAAAGGGTTTGAGAGAGAAAAAAAAAAATCTAATCCAGTACAAAGGAAGAGAGAGGTTTGAACCCAGATCCTCCCATTCCAAATCCAGTACTTATTTCCTCTGAGAACTAAACCCCAAACTGGAAGGATAAAGGTTGAGGAGAGAGAATCTGGCCTGGGCATGGGAGTCATTAGCTCTGAGCCCCCTGTCCCCTTGGATAGATGAATAATCAAAAAAGTCCATTCTCCTGCCAGCCAAGATACACTCTCAAGGCCCTTCTCACCTGGGAAAGAGGAGCACATCTGGAACTCCTATACATTGTCCCCTTGGGGAATTGGAGTCACCAATTGGCACAGGTGGCGTTAAGCCAGAACCAAACCACCCAACTGAGAAGCCAGGGAGAGAAGAGGCCAGGAAGAGAACTCATTAGAACCTTGTTGGCACAAGGCCCTCACTGGCATGGAGGTAGATAAACTGGCAGGGCTGGGGATGGGGAGGGAAGCCTAATTTCCCATCTGGTAACAGGGACCAGTGAGAATTCAGGGCACGAAGGCTGCAGTGAAGTAAGGGGGTTGGGGAAGAGTGGAACTTGCCACTCCAGGCTCTTCCAGAGGGAATTAGCGCATGTTCCAAATTGTTCTCGACAGCCCTGAACGAAAGATGCCGGCTCAGCTCACTAGGAAGAAGGCTTTTTAAACAATTTGGTTTAAATGTTCAAAATGGAAAGGGTGCAGCAGCTGAGTGCCAAGGGGCTTTCTCCACTGTGATATTAAGAAAGGTGGTTTGAGAATCCCCAAGGTGTTGGGAAAGTCAGGAATATAAGATGAAGAATTAAATATATCACCAACATTATATAGTGTCTTCTGTATACAGGAAGGTGCTTGGCTAAACAAACATTTTATAATTATGCTTTCATTTAATCCTCATGACAACCTTGGTGCTGTTATCTCCCAATTTACAGATGAGGAAACTGAGGCAGAGGCTAAGTGACTTGCCCAAGCTCACACAGCAAGGCAGCATCTGAGGCCAAATTTGAACTTGGGTCTTCCTGACTCCAGGCCCAGTGCTTTCTAGCATCCACTCACCCTCTCCCCCACCAGCTTCTGTAGTACCGAATGATCATTTAGATGACCAAGGACCCTGGACAAGAGCAGGAACTACAGCCTCCAGTCCAGAAGTGCACAAGAGGAAAGAAGTCAGTTCAGTTTGCCCAGGCTAAGCTGTCCCCATCGCACCCCACTGGCAGTAGAATCTTACTCCCCAGCCTCCCATTTTAGGGAACTAGTGAGAACAGCTCCCCATCCCCATCCCTTCTCTGGATACGCCACTGCTTCCCCCATCTCCCAGCAGACCATCAGCAAGCTCTGGGTATCTTCTAAAGACTAGAAAACGACAATTGCGAAGGAATCCGAACAACCAGAAAGCCTTAAAATAGAGGTTCTTAACCTGAAATGCATGAAGTTACTTTAAAATATTGTGATCAACTATATTGAGGAGCTAGGTGGGCACACAGCCCTTACTGCTCTTCTGCCTTGGAACCAATGCACAGGGTTGATTCTAAAATGGAAAGCAAGGATTTTTTTTAAAGGGAAGAACCCCTCTTTTTAAAAAATGCAGACTAGACTGTAATAATTCACGTTCATAAGACGTAGCCCATGGGCACTCTGAGATCCCAAAGTGCCTTCTGAATCATCAAAGAATGACTTTTTGATGTTTTTGTTTTGTGTATTTTGTTATATTCAAATTCCTTGAAAATTGGGAGCTCACATGTGGAATAGTTTATTCTCTTCACCAGAATACTTCCTTCCCCACGTCTTCCTGACAAGCAGACTCTGTGCCCATCCGGGCAGTAGCCCAGGCCAGAGATTACGCATGGAAGATTGACTTTTTCCATGTATTCTGATGAAAGCCACTGGCCCAGAGAAGTGGGGAGATTTTGTCTCCCCAAAACTAGCAAAGTGCCTGGTTACTTACATATTAAATGTTTATTGGATGGATGGTATTGCTTTTTAGGTCATCTCTCCCAGGATCAATCATTTTTTTAACCCTCACCTCCCATCTTAGAATCAATACCATGTATTGGTTCCAAGGCAGAAGAACAATAAGGGCTGGGCAATGGGGGTTAAGTGGCTTGCTCAGGGTCACACAGGTAGGAAGTGTCTAAGGCTGGATTTGTACCCAGAATCTCCTGCCTCCAAACTTGGTACTCTATCTACTGAGCTACCCAGTCACTTCCAGGATTAACCATTTTTCATGGGGTTAGTTGGAAGGGCCAGGGAGAATAGGGAATTGCCTCCTGGCTTCCCCTCCTCCAACTAGACATTTATTAAGTACCTCCAGTGTGCGAGGCACTCAAAGACCAAATGGAAAACTGTCCTTGCCTCAATAAACTTCCATTCTACTTCAGTCTATAAATAGATCAATGTGTTACAAGCCGATTTGAAGGGAGGAAAGGAAAGGATGGAGATTGAGGAAAGGCCTTCTAGAAGAGGGAGCATTTGACCTGAGTCTTGAATGAAGCTAAAAATTCAGAGAAGCAGACGTGAAGAGGGTTGCAAACCCAGAGTCAGGAGAAGGCAGTAAGTTTGGGGAGCAACAGGAATGTAGGGTATGTGAAGTCAGCCAAGCCAAGGAATTTGTATTTCATACCATGGACCATAGGGAGCCATTGAATGTTCCCCTCTCAGGTCAGATCTCTGAAGGACCACAGTTTATCTCTATGGGAACGCCTGCCAGGGCTGGTATGTGGGCATCAGAACCCAGCTGTGACAGGAGCCAGGGTCCCTCCCTCCACACACAAGTGGTCTGGGGGTGGCAGCCCTAGGGCCTTTGGTCATCTAAGTTGTCATTCTGTGCTGTGAAAGCCCTGGAAACTCCAGCCAGAAGCAGACGGGGAGGCGTAAAAATACAGATTTTTGCAATTGCAAAAATTTTCTTGCGTTTACTCAGGGTTCCAGGGCTGGGGCAAGTGAGATGAGTTTGCACAGTGCCTGGCACAGAGTAAGCATTTAATAAATGTCTCTCGACTGACTGACAAAGACATAATGACAGTGAGGCCTGGTTTGGAGTCAAGAACCTAGGTTAGGGGCAGCTGGGTGGCTTGGTGGACAGAGAGCCAGGCCTGGAAGGAGGAGATCCTGGGTTCAAATCTGGCCTCGGCTACTTCCTCGCTGGGTGACCCTGGGCAAGTCACTGAACCCCCATTGCCTAGCCCTTACCACTCTTCTGCCTTGAAATCTATTCTTAATATGGTTCTAAGACAGAGGTTAAGGGTTTAAAAAAAAATGTAATCTCGCTCTAATCTGTATGACGTTGGGCAAGTTATTCCTCTCTGGGTCTAAGTTTACCCATCTGTAAAATAGAGGTTGAATCACACAGCCTTTAAGGTTCCTTCCAGCTCGCAGTCCATGATCAGATCTTCCCAATAACTCAAAGAACTAATCATTTTTATATGTGTGAAGAATATGTGTTTATTTTTTATGTATTTATGTGTTTATATACATGTTTGTATTATGGAGTATCTATGTGACTGTACATGTATGTCAGGCACTGTGCTAATTGGAAGAAATAGAAAAGCCAAACCCATCCCTGCCCTCCAGGAGCTTCCATTCTAACGTGGGAGCTAACATGGAAGTAAGTAGGGAGTGGCGCAGGGAGCGGCGCAGGGAGCCTGCCTGGGTGGGAGAAGCCTCCTGCACGAGGTGGGCTACGACCCCGAGTCCTGAAGGAAACCAGAGATTTTCAGAAATGGAGGCGAGTGGGGAGAGCACACTGGAGTCAGGGTACAGACGGGCAGGGAGGCCAGTGTGGAAAACGGAGGAAACGGGAAGGGGCCAGCTTGGCCGAGCGCCTTAAAGGCCAGGCAAAGAGGTTCATCTCCTTCATCCCTCCCTCCTCCCCTGGTTTCTCTTCTGGACGAGCGGTCCCCTGGTTCTCGTGCTGGAGAACCTTCCCTCGGGTCCAGGTGGGCCAGAGGAGCTGCTGCTCTTCAAAACTGGCTTTGGGGGGCCGAGAGACCCTCCCCATTGAGCGCGTGTTCTTCTCTCCTTGCAGCCCTTCCAGCTACCAGAAGTCCCTTGCCCTTGACCAATCAGACGATGAGCATGCCCCCCTGGACCACACCACCCGATCCCGATACTCTCACAGCTACCTGAGCGACAGTGACACAGAGGCCAAGCTGGGGGACTCCAGTGCGTAGCCCGTGCATGCGTGGCATTCGGTCCGATGTCCCTCTCCCGACGTGGCCTGCTGTGGTCAGATACCTCTCCCAAAGGACGATGGGGCACTCGTCTCCCTGCCCTCCATACCAGCACCATCAGTCAGCTTGGGAAAGACCCCCTTTCCAGGGGGGACTCTCTGGGATGTGGGGGGCTCCTTCCCCCTGCCACGGCAAGAGGGCAAGAGGAGAAGAACGTCCAGAGAGAAAACTTAGAATCCTTGCCTGCCTCCTTCAGAATGAAGTCAGCAGCTTGGCTCAGCCATTCCCCCTGGGCCGAGCGAAGCACCCTTCTCAGCCCTCTTCCGTGGGGAGCTATGTTGGGACAGACTTCTCCACTGGGACATTCTTCAGTTGCTTTGTCCCCTGGAGGGAGCAGCCCCGGATCCTTCCCTCTGGGTGGGGAGGGCTTTCTCTTCTCAGTGCCTGCTGTCTTTTTTATTTTGTAATTTAAATACCAGACCTTTCCCCTGTCAAGGCCAAGTCCCCAGATAGGAGGAAGAAAGTGGCTCCCGGGATGGAGGGGTGAGATGGGGGGGGGATCATACCTCCATCTTCACTCTTTAGTTGGGCCAAAGACAAAAGCCCTTGGCTCGTCCCACTGAAGAGGAGGGAGAACACTCTGGCTTTGGGAGCCAGGTTCTGAGAGAGTGAATAGGATGGGGCGCAGCGGGTTCTGTGTGCAGCCTGACCATGCTAGGGCAGGACACTGGACACTAAGTGCAGTGACCTCATCCCAGGGAAATCCGAGTCAAGCCACTGCTTCCCTTACTCCTTAGGCCCAACAGACTGCCACAAGAACACAACCTCTGAAGAGGGGAGGCCTTACCTTGGGTGTTTAGGATCAGAAACACTGAAGACTGGGTTTTTCTTAGGGTGCTGTGGATGGGTGGGTAGGCGCTTTACTTCTTCATCAAGCCCTGATCCTACGTTCTGAGGCTTTTTGTGTGTGTGTCTCCTCTCTCTCTCTCTCTCTCTCTCTCTCTCTCTCTCTCTCTCTC
>NW_025372754.1:0-3410 GCF_016433145.1 Gracilinanus agilis
TTCCTCCCTCCCTCCCTCCCTTCCTTCCTTCCTCCCTTCCTTTCTTCCTTTCCTTCTCTCTCATTAGTCTCCTATAATGGACTCTACAATGTAGCCAAACTGGCTTACTTGCAGTTGACCACATGGTATCTCCCATCTCCATTCTTTTGCACTGGTTTTTCCCTAGGCTTGATATGCTCTTTCTTTGCTTCACTTCTTAGGATCCCTAGTTTCTTTCAAGACATGGCTTAAACATCACTTCTTACTGGTGTCTTTCCAGTCCCTCCAGCTGTTAGTGCTCTCCCCCTCTAAGCTTACCTATCATCTACTTTGTAGGTATCTTATATATATACTTATTTGTAGACATGCCATCTCTCTCATTAGAATGTAAGGTCCTTGAGAGTAGGGACCATGTTGGCTTTTTCTTTGATTCTCCAGTGCTTAGTACAGAGCCTGGTATATAGTAATTACTTAATAAATCCTCAGCAATTGATTGATTAATTTTCCTTTAAGTGTTTAAAGGACTTAAAGGGAATTTCTATAGCAGGAAATATTAAAGCAATGCACAAGTTGAAATTCCCCAAAGATGGCGATAAACTAGCATTAGTTCATATGTTTTCCCATGTTTCTCTAAATTACTTTGTCTTACAAAATAGTATTCCAAAATATTCATATGCCACAGTTTGCTCAATCCTTCATTTCTCAAGCTTTGATTCCAGTGATTTGCTACAATAAAATATGCTGCTATAAATATTTTAGTATATATGGAGTACTTTTTTTTTTCCTGTTCTACTTCCTTGGGATATATCCTCAGTGGTGAAATCTCTGGAGAGCTCTAGTTTCTGGCAAGGCTCTGTGCTTCCTCTTCTTGTTCCAGTTTTTCTATCTCAGACAGCCCAAGGCTAGTCATTGGGAAAATAGCTATTGTTTTCCTGAGGGCCCAGAAAGAATAAATTTCTGTTATTTGCTCTTTTTCCATAGTCAGTATCTCATACTATCCAAAATGCTGGACAAAATTGCAAAAGGGATAAACTGATGATGGGTACCACACTACTGATTTTGAATCAAGAGTTTGGTGGAGACCATGGATATAGAGCCAAACCTAGTTCTCTTCTTAGACATTGAAGTGTCTAATTGGAGAGAGCTACTGGAACTAGAGTCAGGAAGATATGAATTCACATCCTGTTTTAGATACTTACTAATTGCACAGCCCAGGGCATTTCATTTAACCTGTCTACCTCAACTCCCAGGATGGTTGTGAGGATAAAATGACAATGTTTGTAAAGACCTTTGTAAACCTTGTTCAGTTGTTTTTCAGACATGTCTGACTCTTCATGACCTCATTTTGGGTCTTCTTGGCAAAGATACTAGACTGGTTTGTCATTTTCTTTTCCAACTCATTTTATTGATGAAGAAACTGAGGCAAACAGGGTTGCATGTGACCTAAGGTCACACAGCCAATATGTGTCTAAGGCCAAATTTAAACTTATCTTCTTAAAGCATAATATAAATCTTCTTCTTCACTAGTTAGTATATCCAATCTTACCTTGACTTACCATTTATCCTTTAAAGAAGAGTGAAGATTTATTGTAAGACTATTGATAACATGATCAACTAGAGATTTGCTCAGGGATAGAGTCAGTACGTCTACTCTGTGCTTAGGGGGTGGCAGAAAGTAAACCTTTAACTTCTATGGTGCTTTCCTTTGTGGGTGACTCTCATGGCCTATGTTTTCACATGGGGATTCTGTCTCAAAGTTTGTGTTCCAGTGAGTTGGATGCTTGGAAGTCTATGTTTAAAGGTGAGAGGGATATCTCATGGCCCATGTTTGCAGGAATATAGCTCCAAATAGAAAACTTTACTGTTCTTTGAAGAAGTTTTAATAGTGATCAGAGTATTATAGAATCATAAAATTACAGAGTTAGAAGTACCTTAGAAGTCATCAGGGCCAACTCTTGGACCTTTAGAGCATCTTCAAAATAGTTTCTCAACTTCAATTTAAATATAGCTAGTCAGAAGCTTCCTAGGTGTGTGACCCTGGGCAAGTCATTTAACCCATATTGCCAGCTCTTATTACTCTTCTCCTTTGGAACCAACACACAATATTGATTCTAAGTTGGAAGGTAAGGGTTTTTAAAAAATATACCAAATAATAGGAGGGCTCAATATCACAGGAGGAAGATTATTACATGAGATCAGTTCTAATTAGTAGAAGGTTATTTTACTAAATCAAAATCTGTGACTTTCTGACTCCAGTCTATAGGTATTAGGTACTTGTTCTGTTCTTTGGGACTAAACAGGATAAGTCTAATTCCTTTTTCTCATGACAGCCTTTTGGATACTTGAAGACACCTACCATATGTGTTCTAAGACTTCTATACTCAAGCTCTTTCAGTTCCCTTAAACCTGCTAAATTTTTTATCTTCCTCAATATCCTAGCATAGACTTCTACAAACAGGAGTTACTAAATAAAAGTTCATTGAATTAAATTGCATTCATTTCAATTCAATAAACATTAAATGCCTGCTATATGCTTGCCACTGAGGATACAAAAGATAAAAATAAAACAGTAGATGCTCTGAATTGAATTGAATTGAAATCAACCTTGAGATCAGAGCAGGACATCTAGAGTTGGACATATGTTCTAGATTTTGGCAGCTGAGCCATCCTTGGGATTTAAAATTCTCCCTCCCCTTTTGGTTACTACTTTATATTTATATATCCTAATGACAAGATTACAGTTTTAATTAGTATGTAATTGCCAGTCCCATTGCTAAAGGAAAAATGCTTGTAGTAATTATCAATTATTAAAGACAATTTGAAAATGACATATAATTAAATTCAGGAAGCGCTTAAAATTTTTTCCCTTCCATTCTCTCCTGAAATCCACCCTCCTCTCTCTACCCAATTCCAACCCCACTACCAACTATAAATGAATTATATCTTTTTTATACTCAGAGATGTGTGCTGCCTTCTATAACCTAGCTTGTAGATTGGATTATCCAAGAGGACAAACGGACATTTGTCCAGTCTTTTCAACTGGCTCTTCTGGATCTTTTAGTTTGCCAACAAACACTTATTAAGTGCCTATTATGTGCCAGGCACTGTATTAAGCACTAGGTTTGTTAGTAGTTCCATTCTCTGGGTCTAACTAGGACAAGCCTAATTACTTTCTTCATGACAGGTTTTCAGATACTTGAAGATATCTATCATGAGTACTCTAAGATTTCTATTTGCTAGGATAAATATTTCCAGTTCCCTTAAACCTGCTAAATTTTATACCTTCTTTAATGTCCTAGTACAAAAATGGGCAAAAAACCAGTCCTTGCTTCCAAGGAGCTAAAAATCTAATGATAGAGACAATATGCAAACAACCATATGCAAACAACTCTCTCTCTCTCTCTCTCTCTCTCTCTCTCTCTCTATATATA
>NW_025372755.1:0-1792 GCF_016433145.1 Gracilinanus agilis
TATATATATATATATATTCCTTTAAAGAAAAACCTGGGTAAAATGTTTTAAAGTTTCATTAATGACCTTTCACTTACCAAAAAAATATTCAATTTTTCAGTAAAGTAACCATCTGCTTGGCTGAATTAACCAAACTGACTAATAAAATTTTGGCTTGATCACAGCAGAAGCTAAGTCTTTAATTTCTCATTATTTTTCATTAATAACAGGTTGAGTTTTTCATAGTTAGAATTTCAAGAATAAATATTAAAATTTTCAGGGGATGAGCAGTGGACAACGTATATAAATTAACCAGCATTATACTTATTGCTAAAATGTTTTATCCCCTTCCAGACTGAAAAAGAGAATATATGAAGAATGAATTAATGAATGAATGAAAAGCTCCTAAAATGTCCCTGGGGACATTAATATTAGTCAGCAAGCTAGGTCTTGTTCACATGGAGTTTATACATAGAAGAATAGTAGAAATGAACAGTGTTTTAGGCAGGGAACTCATAGGGATGGTAATTAGAGTATAGGAAATTGATTGACATGTTCTTTGGCGGTGGTGTTGATTTATTTGCTTTTCTTAGAGCCAAAGTCAAAAAGTAAGGTGGAACAGAGGATAGGATGATATAGAAGGAGAGAAGAATACCTATATCATAGAATGAAGGTGGTGAGTAAAAAATTATGGTATGTCTGGGTCCTAGCTAGATTAAGCAAATACTCATCAATCAAATGCTCAGCTTTCTAGGTTGTGAACAAGAGCTCTTGTTTAGAAGTGCAAGAGTAACATGGTAGCTTGGAGATGATCAATAAATTGTAGTGTGTCCAAGTCTGGTTGAAATAAAGTAAGAGGATTTTATGGAGGAAAGAAAAAAACCCCTAATAATTAAAAAAAAACCCTCAAATTAAAGAAAACTCATAGATTCTACCACACAACCCTCATATTGACAAAACTGACAGAAAAAAAGAGGGTTTATGAGAGAAAACCATTCTGGAAACAACTTGGAACTCTCTGCCCAGAAAGTTGGTAAATTGGGTATGCCTTCTGACCCATCAATGATACTACTACGTTTATACACCTTAGAGAGTAAAGAAAGAAGAAAAAGTATTAACATACAAAAATATTTATAGCAGTTCTTTTTATGATAGCAAAGAACTAAAACAATGGGAGGGAGTACCCTTCAGATGAGGAATGTAAAAGCAAACTATGGCATATAAATGTGACAGGATGCTATCAGGCTATAGGAAATAATAAAAAAAATTACAAAGAAACCTGGAAAGATTTTATGAACTGATTCAGGATAGAGTGAAAAGAACTAGGAAAACAAGTTATACAGTAACATCAAATTATAAAAAACAATTCTGAAAGACAAGAATTCAAATCAGCACAGTGATCAACCACAACTCCAGGGGACCTAAATGAAGAATACCGACCACTTAATTAAATATAAGTGATTGGGCTGATATTCAGAATAAGACATTATTTTGTACATGGCTTAAGCATTATTTTGTTTTGTTTCATTATACTTATATATTACAAGGATTTTATAGTTCTTTTTTTCCTAGAGGATAGAGGAGTAGAAAAGTAAATACCTAATAATTGAAAAAATGTTATTTTAAATATAATAAAACTGGGGGCAGCTGAGTAACTCAGTGGATTGAGAGCCAGGCCTAGAAATGGGAGGTCCTAGGTTCAAATCTGGCCTTAGACACTTCCCAGCTGTATGACCCTGGGCAAGTCACTTGACCCCCATTGCCTACCCTTACCACTCTTCTGCCTTGGAGCCAATACACAGTATTGACTCCA
>NW_025372756.1:0-1844 GCF_016433145.1 Gracilinanus agilis
AATGGCCACAGGTGCATTTATCTTTCCTATTAATTACTATTAAAATTTAAAAAAAATTAATTTCCAGGGGGCTAAGTAATATTTTTTCTGGAAAGGTAGGCCAAAAAAGTTTGGGAACCACTGTTCTAAGATATTGATTTTTCCTAGCATTTTCTTTTCTAATTTTTCTTCTAAGTTTCTTCTTATTTTTTTCCTATCCTTTTTTGGAGCTCTTCCAGGGGTTCATTTTGGGCTTGACATCCCTTCACATTTTCCTTTGAGGTTTCATATATTTTCATTTTCATTTTGCTGTGCTCTTCCAACTTTGTATTTTGATCATCACTTTTGTTAAAAAAAATTTTCTAGTGACAGGCTTTTTCTCTATCTTTTGTTCATCTTGGGATTGTTTTCCTTTGATTTTCTCTATATTCTAAAGCTTAACAACATTCCTGGTGTGGAGGGAGTACTGTCCCATGCTTATATTATGCCTGGGATTGGCTCAGCTATCTCAGTGTCAGACTGAGAACTCTGCAGAGGCAGCCTAGTTAGTCAGCGGTGTGGAGATTTGTAGCTATTTAGTTCGGCTGGTTCAATTGGGTTCTGCCTAATCCCAACAAAGCTGGTCCTTATTGGGTCACTTTCCTTCTCCTGTTACTTGTTTTATATTGTATAAATTTCTGTTTTTACCCTACTGAGGTTAGACAGAGCGAGCTGTACTCTTTCCTCTGAAGCTTGCATCTAGTCTGAATTCCACTGAGGGTTGTTCAGTGACCTCTCATTGTACTCCAGTGAGATGAGTCCTCCTTGATATCTCTCCACATTCTCTAGGCAAAAGCACTGTTTCACCCCTTCTTCTGTTGGTTCTGCTACTCCAATATTCATTTTGAAGCATCTTTGTTCTTTCTGTGGTCATATGGAGGGTGACTGGCAGGCTTTGATTGTTTCTTACTTCATCATTTGGCCTGATCTCTTCATTATTCCCCAACTCAGTTGCTAAGGTCCATGGGCTCTGCAGCCACTGCTACTGCCACTGTTTTTAAGCATAAGCTCTTAATGTGAGTTGTTTTTCTAGCAAAGGGCAGTTTAGGAAGACAAAAAGAGTGGTCTATAGACACTAGAGTTAGGGATAGCCAAAATCAGTGCAGCATGGTGGAAATAGGACCAGCAATGATAAAAGCAGTGAGCAGCCCAGTACCTAAATACAGTAAGATGACTGAACATCCTGGTCATAAAGAGACAAGGGATGCCAGGACTAGCACTAGGTATAAGACTGGCATTTGGCAGATCTATAATCCATCACCCAGTTCCAGATAACAGATTCAGGACAATGAGAAGCAGTCTCAATCATGAAGGAATGGGAAATAGAACACAGACCAAGAGGAGAATGAAGACACCTTTCCATGGATCATATCATATTGGAAGCACCAAAACCTCAAAGCTTCCTGACTATGCTGTGAAAGCAGCAGCAGAACATAAAAATATAGAGACCCAGGCCAAATACTACCTCCTTGCCATCCAAAGCCCAACTCTAACAAACTCCAAGTCAAGAAATAAGCTATAAAAATAAACAAACAATACAATAATATGACCACAAAAAGCTACTGAAGTGACAGGGAAGCTCAAAACAAAAAGTTCAGAAGAAGACAGTAACTTAAGAACATCTACAAGCAAAACCTCAAAGAAAAACACAAGTTGGACATAAATCCAAGGAGAATTCCTAAAAGACCTAAAAAAAAGAACTAAAAAAAAAACAAACAAAAAAATCATTCCAAAGATCAAATAAGTAAATGAAAAATTAGGAAAAGAAATTAGAAAATTAGTATATGTATGTACATATATATATGTGTATGTGTATATATATGTGT
>NW_025372757.1:0-7440 GCF_016433145.1 Gracilinanus agilis
TATTTATTTATATTTATTTTTATTATTATTTTTATCATTTAATATGGACTAATTACTATCTGGAGGGCAGGTAAGTGGCTCAGTGGATAGAACACTGTGCTAGGAAGACTTATTTTCATGAGCTATGTGACTCTGGGGAAGTCACTTAACCCTGGTTGCTTCAGTTTCCTCGTCTGTCAAATGAGCTAGAGAAGGAAATGACAAACCCCTCCTTTGTCTTTGCCAAGAAAACCTCAAATGAAGTCACAAAAAGTTAGACAGGACTGAGAGGATTGAACAAATGACTGTCTAAAGAAATGGGGATATAAGTACAAAAGCAAGATACTCCTTGCCTTCAAAGAGCTAACACTCTACTGAGAGTGACAATATATGAGATAGAAACCATAGAAAGAGAGTGTTGGTCTATGAGGTTACAAAAGTACTGAGTAGAATTATCAACCCAGCCATTAATTCACCCTTTCCAAAGGCAATTGTAGTGGAGACTTGCAGTACTGACACTGTGTAGTAATAAGAAATCATTGGAAAGTGGGAAGATATGTATTCCAAGAGGGCTGAAGATGAAATGGCCAAGAAGAAGATGGAAATACCAGTCAAAGGACTGTGATCACAAGGCTTAGTTAGCTTCCCTCTGGCATGCGGTGGTCCAAGGATGGAGAAAAAATACCAGCTGAGGGTTTTAGTGTTGTGACCCCAGAGAACTACATCCCCCATCGTGCCACAGGGGTCCCTCCCTACTACTTCCTGACGTGGGATTGGTCTTAAATGGACCAGTCCCATCCTGGGGGAGGGAACACACCTCCTACTTCCGGTGTGGTATTGGTCTTAAATGGACCAATCCTGTGCTAGGAAGACACCATGACCTCATACTTCCGAGCGCGGGATTGGTCTATGTAAGGACCTATCCCGCGCCTAGGAGGGAACTTTGATTCAAAGGTTAGAGAGGTAATTATTTCAGCTGAGTGAACCTCCAGTTGCTTTTTCTGCAATAAAGTTTTAAAAAGATCAAAAGGATAGTTGTTTGTTTGTTTTTTTCATTTAGCATCCTCACAGCAGGGGCCTCAGGGTAGGAAATGGAAATTAAACTCAGAAGGCAAGATGCTAGTTCTTGAGGAGATTGAGAAAGGCCTTTTTCAGAAAAAAGGCATTTGAGCTGACTCTTAGAGGAAGCCAAAGATTCTAAGAAGAAACCTGTGGAAGGCAATAGTTCCAGTCATGAGGGGCATCTAATTCAAATACATAAAGGCAGGAGATGGAGCTTTGTGTGAACAGCAAATAGGTCAGAAGGGCTCTGTACCATAGATTGTGTGGGTAGGAGTAATATGAAAATATTAGAAAGCTGGTCAAGATCTAGGCTATGAATAGCACGTTTCCTTGATGCTCTATGCATGTCTACCTTTTTGAAAGACTTCTCCTAGACAAGAAACATTTCTCAATTTTGAAAATGCTTTGAGATTGTACAACTCAATCAAATAAGCTTTGGTATTTTTGCTCATTTCCAAAAGGCAGAAAATCAAATTTCCAGCAGTATTTGAGGTGTTGTAAAGAAACTGTGTGATGGAAACAAATTGACATTTAGTAATTATGTTTAAGAATACTACTAAAAAAACATTGTTTCTATGTAAACCTCAATTAATATTTTTCTCATATCTGGGGTTTGAATGTCCTTTGCATCACTGATTTTTATCAAAACTATTAATAAGACGGAGCAAAAAGAACTTCGCTCCAGAGTGCCATCTAACATTTCTTTACCTAATGGTCTTCTTATGGAGTATATCTTCCATGTTCACTGCCATCTAATCTCCATCCTTGATCTCTTCCAAGGGGTTCGATATTCACAATGCTTTGAGAATGTTGTCTAGACTCTTGGGAATGGAGTTCTCTCCCTTCTAGCACAAGTGCCCCCAGAGCAGGTTGTACCTTGTACTGCTTTGCTACCCATCCTTCCCCAACTGACTACGCCCCAGACAGAGGAACTACTGGTTGTATCGATGTGCTCACTTTCAGTAATTTGGGGCTTTTGCCAAATTCCTATTATTTACCAGTTAGGAGCCAGAAAGTAGGGAGAAGTATAAGAATGACACTGTCTAGACTAGCAGGTTTATGGATTTGCATTTGAGCACTATTGGTGTGTCATTTGCTGAATAACTATTTAGAGATTTTTTCATTGTCAAAATATCCTGAAGTAAGGCTTATTTATTTACTTATTAGAATAGATTTTCTCTGTGGATGATTCTTTTACTTTAGGAAATTCAATCATACTACTTTACAAATCAAAGCAGCTAAGAAATGCTTTAAATCATTATCAACTCAGTGGTGTTTCAATGGCTATTACATTAGGGGTTGTGGCATTATTAACATTTAAACACAAACAAAAAGTCCCAGATATAAATAGACTGTGCTCCTAAAAAAACAGCAGCAGCGACAACAACAATAATCCAGAATCAAATATTTTGATCAAAGGTGGCCAGTGACTAAAGAGAAATGTTATAACTAACATCTGTGCTACCAGTCATTTCCTCATGCTTCCTTTTGACAATGTGCATCTTAGAGTAAACTTAGGGGGTGTACATGCCTGTCTTTTCAATATAGTAGGTGCAGCAAAAAGTATGTATGTAGAATAGAAATATCACTTAAAAACAAACATGGATATTTTGTGAAAGTTACATTTTAAAATTAGAAAATTGCTGGGTGCTGGAGATATTACTTTATATAATTTTGACAGCTGAAGAAAGAAACTTTAAAGCTACTATTTGGGAATTTTTCTATTTCTGTATGTCACTTTTGAGGGGTTGCAAATCATGCTGAGAAATTCCCTTTTTCTCTTTCTTTCATCAGTTAGTTGTGGTTGATAGGGGAAATGATGAAAGGGAAAAGGATTGATATGGTTTACTTGAAACTGAGGGTGGTAGGGGAGGTATGAAGATGAGGATCAGTTCTTGCTTAAATCATTCTAATCCCATTTCCCTGATTTCCATTACTGAGTATATCCAAAATAAAGAGAGATTATTTAGAAATATATCATAAAACTTATTTAGTTCAATAAACAAAGATTCCTATCTATTATCTGTAGAGATGCTTATTTTTTATCTGTATAGGTAAGTAGTATACTATGGAAATGATGGAGGAATTTCTAAAACAACTACCCATTTTCCATTCAAATTCTTCAAATAGCTAGGAGGGACCCTTATTTGCCAAAGGTGCCCTATTTTGTATTGTGAAGAAATAAACTCACATTGAGTGCCCCATTAAACTTACTTTGACAGTCAAGTATATTAAGAATTTTAACCCTAGTATATTTTTCTACCTCTTCTTCCATTTCCCAGTCCTGGAACAAAGCCATTTGAGGAAGGGTTATTCCCTCTGATTCTCAAAGGCTTGCTAAATAGAAATGCTTTCAGAGTATAATGTGTGTGAAGAGATGTAAGAAAGAAATTGGGCTCCATAAGCTAAATTTGAATATAATTATAAGGAAAAGGTTTAGTTTTTTCTTCCTTTCTTTCTTTCCTCAGGATGACAAGATCAGTTGTTTTTTTCAGACAAGCATAATTAATTCTCATTATATGGGTCCTCAGAACATTGTGCATGTAAAACAAACACAAAGACAGAGGTGGCTGTTGTCAAGGCACAAGTGAAAGTACTCTAAACATGGCTTGTTTTCTTTGTTTGCAGGAGAGTTGGAGGTGGTCCAGAAGGATGGAGAGCGCAAGATTCAGAGTCGGCAGCAACTTCCGGTTGGAACAACATGGGGGCCTTTTGCTGGGAAGATGGATCTGAATAATAACACCTTGGTATGTGAATACTAAGAGACAGTTGACTCTGAATACTTTTGTTGTCCCTCAGGAATTATCTTTGGTTGCCTCCCAAAGAAATCACTTAAAACGGGTTTGTTGTTGCTTTTCATGGACAGAGCTGCTTGGATTTTTTCCAAGTGGCTCGTCTCTGACAGTAATCTACGCAGAGTTTAGAAGGGAACAGGTTAATCATGCTAAATGGCTGTTTAGTAAGGTAATTTATAAGGTTCTTGCTTTATCTCCTTAGCCAGGCTAATACTGCTCACATTTAATAACATATACAATTGCCTTTATTTTTAAGATGACACAAATTAATTGTCATACAATTCAGGTTTACATGCAGAACAAGAAATAAGTAAACAACTTTGTTATACTCTGGTAATATTATTTGAACCTGTAAAACCAGGGCCAATTAGAATTCTAATTTCTGTCCTTAACTTGGTCTCATATATAGAAGTTAGAGTCAAAAGAGTGTCCACTCTAGACCAGTCTAGAAGGCACTGTTTCCCTCTCTTTGAGAAGAAAGTTTTAACCTAGAGTCTGAACTTCTTGTTTTTTTTTAATACTCTAGTAACTCTATTTTGACCTAATTGCCCTCCTTTTTATATGAGGTATTTTATTTTATACATTTAAACAAAATTTTTAAATGAGAAATCCATAGGCTGTACCAGTCAGACAATGATTGTCTCACACACACACGCACATTAAGAATTCCTGTCCTAAGGGTATAGAAGGAAGGATTCTTCTTGATTTTACTTCTGAATTTGTTATGCTTCAGCCCTTCAAAGAAAGTGATTTTTTGGTTTGGTTTGGATTATAAGAACTACTACTCCTCAGAATTTAGGGGATTTTTAAGAAAAACTGCTGGTCTAACACTCATACATCCACACCCATCACACTGCAGACCAGCCCACACAAACAATAACTATAATAGCCGTCACTTACTGGGCTTAAAGTTCTTCCAGCTTGATAGGACCTAACAGAGCTTGGGTTCCATGGGGATATAATAGAGGGTCACTTCTACTTTGTGTAGCCGTTAGGAAGAAACTCATGATTTTATTTTCTTAAAAAGGAGCAAAAATTAAAAAAAAAAAAAAAACAAAGAACCACAGCAAAATTAGAATGGTTAGATCACCACATGTTCCAGAAAGTATCTGACAAAAATGATAGCCTGGTAAATTAAAGAAAAGTAAGCACCTACTCAGGTAAATATATGAACCAACAATAACAACCAATTGCTATCAGCAAGGTTATATGATATATATTTGCTCTAGGTTAGAAGATAATGACCGTAAGAAATCCAGGACTGAAATAAATTTAAGTATTTAAACTAATAGAATAAAAACACAAATATGATACATAAATAAATAGCAAACAAATAAATGAATAAAATTCTCTAAAACCTATCCCTTAAAAGACATACACTTAAGCTCTGAAGGGACTATTAAGGGACTGTAAAGTCAAAAGAGACTCTTCCCTTTGGAAAGTGAATGAGTAGTTTCATCTTTGTTAATGTCTACAAGGATATTGTTTTTGTTGAGTCATTTCAGCTATGCCCAACTCTTTATGACCCTTTATTGGGGTTTCTCGGTCTCTGGTCATAGACAATTGCAGCCTTTTTTTTTAACCCTTAACTTCTGTGCATTGGCTCCTACGTGGAAGGATGGGCAACGGGGGTCAAGTGACTTGCCCAGGGTCACACAGCTGGGAAGTGTCTGAGGTCGGATTTGAACCTAGGACCTCCCGTCTCTAGGCCTGACTCTCAATCCACTGAGTTACCCAGCTGCCCCCAATTGCAGCTTTTCTTAATCTTTCACAATAGATATGTCTGGGAACTATGATGTCCCTATATCTTTGTAGGTAGCCTAGAGCTAATAGCTTTAAAAATGTATTTTCCATATTGTGCCCATTATCAAAAATGCAAATGCCATATGAGATCTAGAAGGGTGGAAGTGTGCTAATCAGGCTTTCTGAAACAATCCAATCAGTAAATCTCTATTCAATGAGGATCAGAGGATCCTAGGCATACTGTAGGAAGGAATCTTTGAGACCTTTAAGTATAAAACTCGTTTTACAGATAAAGAAACTGAGGCAAAAATAATTTAACCAAATCGCCAAGGGTGGGACAGTTAGTGGGTATTTGTGCTAGGATTGAGCCAACATTATCCTGACTCAAAGTCCAGTGACTTATTCACTAATCCAAGCTACCTAAAGAATTTCAGATACTCATAGGAACCAATCTAGATGAAGAGTTCTAAAGCCTATGAATTTATACATACATACATATAAAATATTATTCTGAAAAGAGATTCATAGACTTCATCATGTTGCCTCAAGAGTCTATAGGACAAAAAAATTAAGAATCCCCCATGCTGATAGTTTTAGAGATCAGAATGAACAACTGAAGAGTCATCACTTCATAAGCAAAATTTTTATGTTAGGAGAGCCTTCTAATAGAATGACTTCAGGACGGCATTCCGGAAATACTTGGCTCTGCTTGGCCCAGTGGACAGAGCATTGCTCCTGGAGTCAAGAAGACTTGAATTAAAATCCAGCCTCAGACACTTACTAGTTGAATGAACTGGGCAAGCCAGTCTGTGTTTGCCTCAATTTCCTCATCTGTAAAAATGACATGGAGAAGAAAACGGCAAACTACTCCAGTATCTTTGCCAAGAAAACTCCAAATATTTTCAAGTAGAGATAGCCACAACTTAAAAAGTGCTAAACAACAAAAATAACTCTATTCATGTACTTACTATAAACATCCAGAGGAAACTATTTTGACTTTCATTATTATTCAAACTAATAAAGCACTCCTATATTCTTTGTAAGCAATAAGAGATTGTGTAAATTTCAGAGTTTAAGTAAAATTATAGTCTAAATCCAGTTTGTGTGTGGCATGTGTATTTTCTTCTTTATTAGGAGGATACCAATACAATCTAGAACACATTACAGTGAACATTTTCCATATCTGTTACTGTCTACTGAAGTAGTACCTAACTATAAAACATCTTTTATCTGCATATTATTGACATAAAATATTATGGATCTTTTCCATTATAGCATATCAAATTAATGATAATTTGTGTTTAAAATGTAATCTTCTGATTAATCCATATATTATTATACTATTGGTAGGCATTTTGAAATTTTCATGAAATAAGTGTTTTGTTAGCATAACCATTTTATCTTTTTATTTGACCTATTTGTATTTAATCTTTAAAATCTTAAGGATATCATTGCCTGTTTTTAAGTTGGAAAAAATTATCTGCTTAGGAATAATTTTAAATCTATTTTAACTTTTAACCTGAAGAAGAAACATATTATTCATTGCAAATCCTAATATACTATATAGAGACATTTTTATTTTTGCTTTGAAATTTAAAAGATTCATGATTTGAAAAACCAATAACGTTTGGAGACACAGCCTTGTAGACAACAAACGTAGCTGATGAATTTCTGTAATAAAATTGATTCTCAGAATTATAGAGTGGTAGGTCTTTTTTAGATCTGTACTTGAGCCCTTTCCAGTTTGGTAAAGACTTCCAAAGATTGCGCTTAGTTCTTATGGTCCTTAGAATAACAGAGAGTTGGAGGGTAAAGAGGAGGGGAGAGAGAGAGAGAGAGAGAGAGAGAGAGAGAGAGAGAG
>NW_025372758.1:0-6475 GCF_016433145.1 Gracilinanus agilis
AGAAAGAAAAGGATCTACTTATACAAAAATATTTATAACAGCTCTTTTTACAGTAACAAAGAACTGGAAATTAGTGGATACACAACAATTGGATTATGGCTGAAGAAGTTGTGGCATATGATTGTAATGGAATATTATTATGCTATAAGAAATGGTGAGGAGAAGGATTTCAGAAAAACATGGAAAGACTTACATGAACTGATACAAAGTGAGGTGAGCAGATCCAGGAGAACATTGTACAAAACAGCAATATTATTTTATGAACAACTGTGAATGATCTAACTATTCTCAGCAATACAGTGATTCAAGACAATCCCAAAGACTTATGCAGAAATCAGTTGAATATAGAATAGTATACCTGTCAGATCTGTGGGAAAGAAAGGAATTTAAGACCAACCAAGAGATAGAGAACATTACAAAATGTAAAATGAATGATTTTGACTATATCAAATTTAAAAGTTTTTGTACAAACCAAAGATATGTTGGAAAATGCCAGTTGCCTCCAGAGAAAGACCCAATGGAGTCCGAATGCTATATTTCACTTTCTTCTTCTTTTTCTTTTGGTCAAGATCTCTTCTGCAATATGACTAATATGAATAAATGTTTTACACGATTTCACATGTAAAATCTATTTCAGATTGTTGTCTCAGGGAGCTGGAAAGAAGGGAAAGAGTTTGGAACTCAAATTTTTTGTTAAAAATGTTAAAAATTGTTTTTACATGTAATTGTGGAAAAATAAAATATTATGTTAAAAAAATTTTAAAGGAGAGACAACTCACCCTGCTTTTAGAAAAAGGGGAATCAGAGGCTGTAGGGGTAACTGACACCAAGAAGAGTGTTAGAATATGAATCTAGGGTGGAGATTTCAAAACAAATGATGAAAAAATAATCATAGTAAGGACAAAAATTAGTAATAAAGCATGCACTTGGGGACATAAGAAAATTCCTATGACATGACAATAACATCCTTACCTGTAGGAATTGGTATTTCAAAAGTGAGACATAAATTAAAAGGGAGACCAGGAAAGCAAGAGCTACAAGACAAAAACAGAGAAACTATTTAGAAAAGAAATCTCAAAATAGATACCTTAGAAGTTTTAATTCCATGAGGAACGCAGAGATTTCAGATTTAAATAACTGAAAGGGCCATGAATCAAAGAATAAAAGTTAGAATAGATGGGAAAAGAATATAAATAATGTAGAGAATGAGTGAAAGAAACCCTTTTGAGAAGAAAGCACTAAAAATTAAATTTTTAAAAAGCCAACAAATAAAATATATATATGAGGAAAGGAAGGAGGATTTTCCTTAACTATTTAATTGAAAGGGAAAAGGAAGGAAGAACTAAATAATTGAATAAAAGGAAGAAAGAAAAATTAATTAAGTTCATTTGGAGTTAAGTAAAATTCCAAAATTAGGAGAAACCATTTGAGGGGGAGAGACAGGGTGGGGGGTGAAGGGTGAAGGAAGTTTGCCTTAAAGTAGATTAAGCTAAGATAACCAAAGAAACAAAGAACTGTGCTTATAGAAGAAGAGAGAAAAAATTATTCATTTGGAAAAAAATAGAGACAAATGAAGGAAAATACAAACCAAATTCTGACTTGTGTCAAGATTTATGAAATAGAAATAAGAACTTTATATAATCTATGATAGCATTTTAAAGTCAGTCTCACGACTAATTGCTATTATGTTCAAGTTTAAATGAGGTAAATACACTTTACTATTGTAGGAGCATATCCAATATATTTCATTAATATGATGTTTATCCATATCTGTGTAACCTCAGCCCCAGAGCCCATTGGTTTGAGACTCTTTCCATACACTTACCTGAGGGGCAGAGCAGAGTTGTGGAGAGCTAGAGAAAGGAAAGGTGTGTGCTGTGGGGGTCCTTCCATACCTTAGGAATCTCAGGAATCTCTAGTTTCTTTGATCACTTCTGATGCTTCTGGAGCTTCTGGGTTATCCAGCTTCCAGAGAGAAGATGGATAATGCTAACCTCACTTCAGGTTGCTGAAAGAGAATAAGACTTCGGGAAGAAGCCAACATGAGAGGAGCTAGCAGTATCCATCATGTCTTTATGCCCAGTTTGCTATACTAGAAACCTGGAGGAAATTTCCCCTTAGGTGAGATCTAAGACTCTTTCTCTTGGTTGAGCAGAGTGAGTTCCATCACTCCCCGGGAGAGAGATCCTTCACCTTTATATTGTCTGCTACGTGTTCCTCTATGTATATTTTATTTTATTTTTGTTTTGCTATCAACTTGGATAAATGAGTTTCTTTGCTACTTGTTATCTGTGTTCATTGTGGAAATGATATTTGGTGGGAAAGGAGTCACACCTTGGACATAAAGCTTGGGGCCCTCCTTTCTCTTTTAATGTAACAGGAATCAGAAGTTTAGCCTAAACTTGATAATTATATACCTTGATTAATAATATTTATAGGAGCAGATTGATGTAATTCTAGCCTCTATCTCTGAGAAGAGCAGAATGGTGGCCACTGGCCCCAATCTCCTGTTTCCCCTCCTGGCAAGAAATAAAATCTCCCTTGGAGAAGGGTAGGGAGAGAAGAGGCTAGACATATCTCTTTTGCCTCCTTTCAAAAGCCATCATGCAAAATTAAGCAACAAGACTATAATCAGGAACCTGACCTACATAGTTCCTGTGGTGTTATTACGAATAGTGCACTAGTGTTCTTCTGAATAATTAACAGTAGGCAAGTTAGTAGGTTAAAAGTAGTAGGAAAATAAATAGTAGGTATTTTAAAAATACTTTTTAGTTAAAAAACATTTTTTAAGGCAGCTAGGTGGCTCAGTGGATAGATTTCCCAGGCCTAGAGTCAGGAAGACTCCTTTTCTTGAGTTTAAATCTGACTTCAGACACTTCCTAGTTAAGTGACCTTGGGCAAGTTATTTAACCCTGTTTGCCTCAGTTTCCTCATTTGTAAAATGAACTGGAGAAGGAAATGGCAAACTGCTCTAGTATCTCTGCCAAGAAAACTCCAAATGGGGTCAGGAAGACTCAGACACACCTGAAAAATGATGAAATAACAATTTTTAAAAATTTCTGAATAAAACTAGACTTTACAATGACTTTCTCTTGTTGGCTAAAATTTTCTTCATCATCAGGTGAGCTATCTCACTGTCAGACCAACAATAATGTATGCCTAATAAAAACAAAGAGGCACATAAACAATGGATGAATAAGTGAACGAATGAATGGAAATAGTATTTCATTTATGCAGAGGATTCCTCTTGTATGTGGATAAGGTCATTTGGATATGGTGTTCTTTTAAAATTAAACTTTAAAGTTATTTAAATAAGATAAAGTAAGGTTTGCAAAGCACTTTAAATACATTTTTCCCTTTGATCCTCAAAATAATCCTGTGAGGTAAAGGCTACAATTACAATTATCTACACATCACTGATGAGGAGACCGAAGCTTAGAGAGATAGTATCTATACTGGTCACACAATAAATCATAAAAAAATCACAGAATTTGACAGTTGGAAAGGACCTCAGTGGCTAGCTAGTTTTAACCTATACACAAACAAATGGATGAGATTCTATCAGAGGCAGAATTTGACCTCAGGTCTTTCAAATCCAAGACTAGCAGGCTTTCTACTAGCACAAAGTCAGATAATCACATGGACTTCTTTTTTTTTTAATTTTTAAATTTATTTAATTTAGAATATTTTTCTATGGTTACATGATTTATATTCTTTCCCTCTCCTCTTCCTACCCTCTCCCATAGCCAACGAGCAATTTGACTGTCTTTACATGTTTTGTGTGTCATTGATCAAGACCTATTTCCATATTATTAATATTTAATACTTAATAATACTTAATATTAATTTAAATTAATAAATAACTAATGTTTTATTTAAGTATTAATGTTTGATGTGAATTAATTAATTTAATGATAATGGACTTCTGATTCCTCTAACTGCTTCCAATGTTCCCACTCTAAAATGAGGGGGTGAATGAGGAACAATTCTCGTTCTACAATTCCATGACTATGACATCTGACTGGTTCTGGGCACCTTTCTGGAAGGAAGAACTTTATTTTCACAAGCAAGTTTCCTAACATCATCATCATTCACTCACTTTTATATAGTGTTCACTATGTGCCAGGCACTAATGCTAAATGCTTTAAAATTATTATTTCATCTGGATCCACATAGCATTCATGAGAGGTATTATTATTATCTTTATTTTACAGTTGAGGAAACTGAGGCAGACAGAGGATAAAGGGCTTGCCCCATGGTCACATAACTAGGAAGTGTCTAAGGCTGGATTTGAACCCCCGTCTTCCTGAATGACAGACTGGTCCTCTATCCACTGCACTCCCTAACTGATGAAGTCTTATTGCTATTTGGGTAGGTAGATGGTGCAGTGGATAGAAGGAAAATTTAAAGGAAACATAATCAACGTCTTTAAATATCTGCAAAGCTCTTACACAGAAGGGGTACAAGATTTGTTCTTTGTTTAGTCAGCCCTACAGGAGACAACGAGGGTTAAGGGCTGGAAGTTACAGAGAGATTACTCTTTTTTTCAATATAGGGAAGAATTTACTAACAACTAGTTATTCAAAAGTGGAATGGGATGTCTTTGGAAGTAGCCAGTCCCCCGTTACTGGAAGTATTCACTTAGAGAATGAATAAAAAGAATTTGTCATAATCATTGCAGGAAGTGTTTTTTACTCCAACAACGAATTGGACTAAATGACCTATAAAGTCCTTTCCAAATCTAACTACCTATAAAAACAAACAAAACTGGAGCAATCACGTTTTGCTCCTCCAAATGAGATAATTTTCCAGTTTTCTATAGTATTTATCATTTGTACAACTAAGTCACTTAGGCAATTAATCTCTTACAGCTGTTTTGTGCATGTAATTATTTTCTCCCCAACTAAATTATATTATTTTAAGGGTTGAAACTGGAATTGTTTTTTCCTTCTATGTGCTCCCCCTAACAGTGCCTACTCCACAGAGTAGTAACTCAACTGACACTTGTTCGAATGAATTGAATTTTATGAATATCTTGAACATTTAAAGTGTCATGCCTTCAGTAGGTAATTAGCAAATTCTCGAAAATAAATATTAGAATTATAAGGACTCAAATTCAATAAGATTTTATCATGTATTTATAACATGCAGAGTGATAAGCATTGGGGGAGGTAGAATAAATTGGGAATTTCTCCAGGGCAGGAACTTTTGGGTTTTTTTGTCTTTCTTTGTAACTCCCTTGCTTAAAATGGTGCCTGGCATATTAGAAGGTGCTTAATAAATGCTTTAAAAAACAAAACAAAACAAACAAACAAAGACCTCTTACCTTCTGTCTTAGAATTGATGAGTATTGGTTCCAAGGCAGAAAAGTAGTAAGTGTTAGGCAATTGGGATTAAGTGACTTGCCCAGGATCACACAGCTAGGAAGTATCTGAGGTCAGATTTGACCCCAATACCTCCTATTTCCAGTCCTGGAGCTCTATTCACCAAGTCACCTAGCTTTCCCTTACCAAATACTTATTGACTGAGATACAAAATTCCTATCCTCTGTCCTCGTGACACTAGTGTTCAATGAGGGAGATATGATGTACAGTCATCCTTTGCTATATCACAGTTCACTTATTGTGGCTTCACTGTATCGTGGGTTTTTTAAAAATGTATATCTAATTCTGTATCATGGAGTTTTCACTATGTCATGGGATTTTGCAAATGAATACTGTACTGTACACAATGGAAATGCAGCATGCCACTACCACTTGCAGCAGTTTGCCAAGGTGAGATTGTACATGGCACACTATTGGCTGATGGAATGAAAGGTGACCAACCATAGTGCTGTGTTCTGTATCCTGAGCACTGATTGGCTCAGTGACTGTAGCATCTGTCTGTTTGCTCTCCCGCACTGTGTCCATACGTTCAGCATCTCCTTATCCACTTCACACTGATGTCTGATTGCTGCATGTAGTATTACTCTACAGTGTTGTGTTTTAGTGAAGTTTTCATAAAAGTTTGAATTTATTTCAAGTCCTATGCCATTCAAACATTCTGTGCCTTCTAAGGCTTCTGGCAGTGAACCCAAGCACCAGAGGAAGGTGCCGTATAGTTAGAAATATCTTAAATCCCTAAAACTACATTACCCAGACTTCCTTTCTATATTACCCAGAATGCTTTCCCCCTTGTCCACGTTTGTGATGTCACCTTTGTATATAGTTTGCTGTAAATCCTCCCTCTTCCTCTTTTGCTCTAGTGAGTAGGCTGGGTTAGTTCACTCTAGTTTTTTGTTAGTTTATTATTAATAAAACTTTATAAAATATAATATCTAGCTCTTGTATATGAATTTAAAAACAGACAGTGATTACCATCAAAGAATAATAAAATAAATATAATGTCACTACTTCAGGATTATCACAGGGGTCTCTGGGACGTAACTCCCAGGACAGGTGAGGGATTGATATATATATATATATATATATATATA
>NW_025372759.1:0-3753 GCF_016433145.1 Gracilinanus agilis
CCAAACCTACAGGCCTGTGTGTATGTTAGACAAGACCCCTTGCAAGCTCAAGTGTGCATCCTAGATAAGACCTTGTATACAACCCACCCAACGGGCCCCTGTGCGAGCCTTTAGACCATGCCCTTAGAGTGATAACCACCTTTGCTCTAAGTCTTACTGTGAACTATATAAAGAGTGTTGGGAATTTACTGGGGGGGGGGGGGGGAAGACCACTCCTTTCTGGCTCTTCCCCCGCGTATGTACGTGTGTGGCTTAATAAAGCTCTACTCTCTGTGTATTTTGCATCGTCTGTCTTCTTTCCTTTGGGCTCACCCAAAAAAGGACCCTAACATATGGGGGCTCATCCTCTTGGGAATACGCCCTAGGAACAGCAGACAGAGAGTGGAAGCCACCCTGAGTGAGCCTGGGAACTCGATTGGCTGAAATCCTGGAACCGGTATCTGGAGGTGAGGATTACCTGTGTGACTGGCTGTGTGTCTGCTGAGTGACTGGGTGCCTTGATGGCAAGGAGAAACAGCCCACGCTGTGCATATGAGTAGCAGGGCATCCGCCTGGCCGGGGATTATACAGCCCGCCTATGCCTACGCACCGTGGTCCATCTCTGGCAAGAGGTGAATACCTAACCCGAGAGGGGGTTGTTGACATTGGCTGTTTTCCTTGACCTGTTTCTGAGTCTGGACCCGAAATTATCACATCTCCGTTTCTCCGAGAGGAAAACGGCTGAGAAATCCGGGAAGCGAGTGCCTATACCTTTTCCCTACCCCTCCTCTCCCTTCCCTCCTCCCCTTCCCCCCTTCCTGCTCAGGTTCAGTTCCGGCCAAATTTAGCTGTGTCACGGGTTCGAGTCCCGTGAATCACGAGTTGCTTCCTTTGCTCCCTGGCCGAAGGGTCTTGGGGGGTAAAAAGGTTCGAGTCCTTTAGGGTTACCCCACCTGCCGGCCGGGAGTGCACAGGAGTTTTTCTGCGGGTGGAAGCCTTGTGAGACTACAGGTTCGAGTCCTGTGGTGCGCAGGATCGAATCCTGCGGGCGGAAAAGCGCTGAAACCGCTGAAGTAGAAAGAGGTTCGAGTCCTCTGGAGAAATTGTGGGTTCGTAAGATTAGACACCGAGGGCTGACTGAGGGATGCCTTACTCAGTCCTGGGTGGATGAGGGACCTCTGGCCCGGCTGGCCCTGGCCTTTTGGGGCTCTCCATTCCCTTCAGAAGGCTCAACCGGAGGTTGCTCCCCACAGAATTTTTTTGACACTACTTGGTCTCTTATCTTTCTTTCCTCTGTTATTCTTCTCTCCCTCCCCCATGGCTCAAGCCCTACAGGGACAGCTAGAGTCCAGGCCCTTGCCCTAGACAAAGCAGCCTGTGACGCATCTGAAAGCAAGGGACAGCCCAACCCCTCAGCACCACCAGTCCTCCCAGCCCAGGAGGAATCTTTGCTGGACCTTCCCTTATCTCTCCCTTACAACCCCCCAGCTCCCGTATACCCTCCCCCACCGGGGGAAGCCCAGGCAGCACTTCCTGCCCAGGCAGTTCCCCCTGTTTTATCTTCACCTCCCCCAGCCCATTGGACAAGGGGCCACAGCCCTCTTGCTCCCGAAATGAGCCAGTTACCTTCCTCCACAGTGGCCCTCCCTGTCTGGACCGTGGGACCCATGGCCCCTGGTGGGCTAATGATTCATCAATACTGGCCATTCACCTCCTCTGATTTATATAATTGGAAACATCAAAATCCCCCTTTTTCAGGAGAGTTAGGGGACAAGGAAGTCAGTTCAGCCAATCAGATGGCTGATTGCTGTACCTGAGTACCCTCAGTTGAAGGGGACAGTGTGCTGCAACTGTTCTAATGAGCTTTCTCACAGTAAACATTTCTTTTTTAATCATGGATCCTAAAGAACTGATTTTTTTTTCTTTTAAAGCATGCTTGTCATAAGGTTGTATGTTTTTGTTTATTGTTGTCTTTGTCACAGTCTTGTCTCTATGTATTCTTAAATTGGACATTACAAAAAGAGGGGGAGTTGAAAGATTGAACTTCCCACAGTCAGAGATCCTCAGCAGAGGCCAAGAGCAAATATCTGTTCAATGATTTTTCCTCTTTCTCCCTTTGGATGGGCCCCCAAAGGAGTGAAAAAGAGAAAGATTCAGAGCAGAAAAGGGAGATTTTACTCCACAAATGGAAGCATTTTCACTTAAGATTTGACTTTAATGGTTGAGGATGGCTAATAATGTTGATATGGTACAATGTAATTTTATTTTTGTGGTAACTGTTGTCAGTCAAATGTGAAATATTTATTGAACACAAAAACTCATGGTTAGACGTTTGTTAAGCCTTGGTTTCAGCGAATTGAGAATTGTCTAAATGTGGTTAATAACCAGTCTGACACAGAGAGGCAATGTTTTTTCTATAAGGTCAGAAATTGTGCTGGTTACTTTGTAAATGTAAAAGTTATTCAGATAAAGTTGAATGTTATTATTGAGAACTTATTCTAGAATTTAAACTTGGGATTTTTAAAATGAGATGTTCTTTTAATGTATGTGCTGTCAGAACTAGCAACAAATGATCATATGACACCCAAGAAGTTTTTGTTTTTTAAAGTGGTTAATCGATGCATGGGATTTAATAATAATACAAGTACTAAAATTTGGAAAAGGTGGAATTTCTAAATAGTGTTATATTTGACTAGGGTTGTATGAACTGTTTTTAGGAAATTGCGATCTAGAGATTAATATGTATTTAGACTCAAATTGCTAGAAAGTAATGATGAATGAATACAAAATATGTATGCATTTGGACTATAAAGAGAATTAAGTTTTTCTACCTGAATAGGTTAAGGATATATGATGTGCGAACTGTATGAAACTGACGAGGGAAATTTGACCAGCCCAGGATTTAGTAGGGTTTGATATAAGGATTACATGCAATTAAATATAGTCCCTTTCCTCTTTTTACAATAATGGTAAAGGAGGAGAAGCCAGAGGAAATAAGAGTAATTGATAAAGAAATAATAGGTGTGAATTCTAGAACAAATGGTAAATCAATAATATTGATGGAATTCAATCAGTTATGTAAGCGATACTTTGAGGTAAAGGAAGCTAAACTGGAGGTTCTATTCGGGTTTAAACAGAGGTCTGAAAGGAATAAAAGTAAATGGCTTTGAAATTCAGTTGTTTACATACTGAAAGGTTACTAAAGGACTTAAAGTTATTTAGAAGTTGTAGAATCCAAACTAAAATTTATAGAGAATAATTTATTATGAAGATTTTGGTACTTACTAAATTTTAAATTGCAAGTGATCTCACTTGGTAAAGGGAGATAAGAGACAAGGTTGTTAAGTCATAAAAACCTAAATCAAGCTATTTAACTCTTCCTTGCAAACAGGAAGGAAAAGAGAGAAATACTTTTAATTGTTCCACTTTGATATTTAGGAACTGATATAGCAGCACAGTACATAAGTAAGATCTTAAAGAGTTTAGAGATGAGTACATTTTAATTGTATACTTCAGAGGGTTTAAGATGTTCAAGCAAGTAAAAGTTGATAGAAAAGTCATGGATATCTTGTAAAATAGTTTTTGTTTTTTTGGCAGTACAGTTGTTATAAGGGTGCAAATGGTGAACCCCTGGGTTCGGGAAGGAGGCCCTTCTCAGGGATGAAAGGACTCTGGGCTTAGCTTAAAAGTATCTCTTTCATGGACATGAATGGGAAATAGACCCTGAACAAGGACACATGTTACAACCAGTGGAAATGTGCGTTGGCCATGGGT
>NW_025372760.1:0-3824 GCF_016433145.1 Gracilinanus agilis
AAGAAAGAAAGAAAGAAAGAAAGCACAGGAAGAAACTGCAAAACTATGATAGAGATTTGATGTACCCTTTTCAGAACTAGATCAAGAAATCTAGGGGAAAAGTTAAACAGTAAAGAAGTTAAGGGGCTGAATAGAATTTTTTAAAAGTTTAGAGAAAACATATTACTTTATAGAGCTAGAAAAAAATAAAATTAATCTGGAGAAACAAAAGTTCAAGTAACTTAAAGGAAATAATGAAAAAAGTGGGAAGGAAATGGTCATATGGGTAGCACAACTCAAACAACTATTAAAAAAAAGAAGGAATTCTCAAAACTATTTGATATTGGTAACAATAGAAGAGTCAACCACTGAAACAATTAGGTTCATAATACATGAAATAAATGGAATGACATAATTTTTATAAGTCCAAAGGTATTAACTACTAGAATAAGGATTTATTATCTGAAAAATATCATTGGGAAAACTGGAAAAGTAATCCAGTAGAACTTATGTTGGGAACAGCATCTCACACAATAGAACTCAATAGATTCCAAACATGTTCATGACATAGATATAGAAGTTAATATTAAAAAATAGAGAAGTAGACATCTTCCTCAACTCTGGAAAGGGGAACTGTTATTGACAAAAAAAAAGTTAAATGATAGCATCAGATGATAAAAAGGATAATTTTTATTAAACAAACTAGAAAAAGTTTTATACAATTAAAATCAATGAGGTTAAAAATTAAGACCACATAGGAGAAGGATGAAGTGCATGTGAATGTAGTGTTTTTATCTGCTTTGGAGTTGTTCTGTGTGTCTATAGAAGTTGAACTTGCATCTCAATGTTTCCATTTAATTACAAGAATAAATTATTTTATTCACCTGTATAATAGCTAGAGAAACACTAGACATAAAAGAAAAATGGTAGGGTGGTGATTTTTACTAAGATCACTCCCATTTGAACTCCATGGAATATAAAAATAAGAACAAAATAACAATAACTTCTGGGTCATTTTTCTTTTTTTTGAACCAAGATGTGCTTCTGGGTAATTTCTACTGTTCCTAATTCCACCCTTTAAATCCAAGAAGTCCAAATCTAATCTTTCTTCCATAAGACAGTTTTTCAAATACTTCAAGATAACTATCTTGTCTCCCACAAACCTCTTTTCCACTCAAACCATTAGCCAGTTCCTTTGACCAATCTCTATGTGACATGAGATACAGCCCCATCTCTATTCTGGTTGCTCTGCTCTCCAGGCAGGTGTTCTAGCTGGTCAGTGACTCTTATGGAATATGGCATCCAGAGCTTGATAAAATACTTTAGATGTAGTTTTTGCCAGAATAGAAGACAGCAGGAATCATCATCTCTCTTATTATAGGCATCATGCTTCTATTAATGCAGACTAAAATTAAATTAGCTTTATGGCATGTCAAATCTGATACTATACTAAGCTGGCGACCAGCCTGCTAAAACCCTCAAATCTTTCTTTTAAAGTGAACTATGTGAGAAGGTAGGTGACTCAGTGGATTGAGAGTCAGACCTGGAGATAGGTGGTCCTAGGTTCAAATCTGGATTCAGACAGACTTCTTGGCTGTGTGACCCTGGGTAAGTCACTTAACCTCCTTTGTCCTGCCCTTTTACTGCTCTTCTGCTTTGGAACCAACACACAGTATTGATTATAAGGTGGAAATTTTAATTTCATTACCTTTAGCATATAGTCCTAGTGTATCAAGATCTTTCTGAATATTGCTTTTGTCATCCAGGGTCTGAACTATCTAGCTTCAACCTTTGAGATTCAATAAGACCACCTGCCCCCCAGGGGTGGACTGAAGCTCATTACACCTTGAAAACTGGAAAACACTTATCAATTAGCACTTGATTTATTATTTTGTTGATTGCCTAGACTTTAAAAAGTGATGGAGAAAATGTTAATAATGCAGATTAAACTTAAAAGTATGCCTTGCGTACGTTTTTTCTTCTTTTCTTGGAGAACTGGTTGTTAAATATTTACCAGCACACCCTTTCATCTATTCCTTCACCACTTTTTCCTCTAAGAAATGCTACTCTGGATACTGTCTGAATAGGGGCCGTGTAATCAGTCTGAATACCAGAGTCTCACTTATTGTTGGAATTAACCAGGAAAAAAATAATCCCACTCTGATGATAGAATACTATTGTGCTATATGGCATGATGAATCGATAGATTTCTATAAGAACTGGAATGACCTACATGAACTGATGCACAAAGAAATAAGCAGAACCAGGAGAACATCATACACAGTAGTTGAAACCTTATGGGTGATCAAATATAATTGACTTTGCTACCAAAAGCAAAAGATCCAGGACAATTCTGAAAGACTTAGAAGAAAGAACACTATCCACCTCTAGAGGAAGAACTGTGGGAGTAGAAATCCAGAAGAAAACATATGATTTATCACTTGTTTATATGGGTATAGGATTTGGGGTTTGGGTTTTAAAAGATTACTGTTACAAAATTAATAATACGGAAATAGGTTGTCAGTGATAATGCATGTATAACCAGGTGAAATTGCTTGTCAGATCAAGAGAGGGGAGGGAAGAGGGGAGGGAGACAACAAGAATCATGTAACCATGGAAAGATTTTTTAAAATAAAATAAAATAAAATTTAAAATAAATGGTCCCACTGTCTCTCTACTCTCTAACTTTCTTTCCCATCGTCCTACTCATCTTTCTCTTTTTTCCTTATGGGCATCGCACTTCTAAAAGGCTGTTGACAAGCTAGTGCATGTCCGTGGACAGAATACCAAAAATCAGCTACAACAAAGGCCCTCCTGACTTCACCAGGGCATTCCTCTTGGTCCCAATCCAATTTGGCACAAAGTTCTGATGATGGCATAACCCATGCTACTTAATTTAATCCATTCATAGATTCTCACCAGCAAATGGTTTCTGTGACAAAGTGCTGGCTAAGAGAGTCAAATATCTATTAGTTGGTGGCACAAGTGGAGAGGAATGTCAGAACATACATTTAGAGCTCACAGCAGAAGAGTCTTTAAAAGCCATTTGGTCCAAACTCTTCATATTACAGATGAGGAAACTGAGGTCCAGAGAGATTAAATCACTTGCCAAAGGTCACATAGATAGTAAGCATCAGAAGTAGAATTTAAACTCAGGTCCTTTGACCTCATAATCTATGTTCCTTTCATTGTATCTTCTTCCCAGATAAGAGCACTTAAAATCATTCAATTCAAATTAATTGAAAGGACTGGAAGTGTTTAAAGTAGGAAAGAGAAGCCTGGAGAGAAGTAATAGCAAACTTCAGGTCTTGGAATGGATGACATGTGCACAATATATTGAAGAGACTATTGGAGTTGGAATCAGGAAAATTGTTGTTTAGTTGTTTTTCAGTTGTGTTCATTCTTCATGACCCTATTTGAGATTTTCTTGGCAAAGATATTGGAGTGGTCTGCCATTTCCTTTTCCAGCTCATTTTCCAGATGAGGAACTGAGGCCAACAGGGTTAAATGATTTGCCCAAGGTCACACAGCTAGTAAGAATCTGAGGCCAGATTTGATCTTGGGAAGATGATTCTCCCTAACTCCAGGCCAGGGGCTATATCCACTGTGTCACCTGGCTGCCCTACATATGCATACACACACATATACACATATTTATAAGTACATATTCAACATCTATTAAATATATATATAAATGTGTATTTATAAATATATAAGTATATTTAGAAATATATATAAATAAATGATTCTAAGTATATAAAATCTTTCATATACATGACATCTTTAACAGAATAATATTTTTATAAATATTTATACATGAAGTCTTTAATAGAATAACAGTAAAA
>NW_025372761.1:0-4900 GCF_016433145.1 Gracilinanus agilis
ACACACACACACACACACACACACACACACCCCAATTGACATTTCAGAATCAGTTGTGTCCAAAGGCAGAAGAATTATCCCTTAGGCAGCTTTAAGACTATGGTGGGAAGCTAAGGACTGGTTAGGGCAGGGAAAATTGCTGTGAAAAGAAGAATATCTTCCCACCAAAGCATGGTTAAGGAATTTCTCAGGCAAATCTTAGAAGGGAGGTCTTCAGAGAATTTTGCTTGGGGGTTCAGAAATTAAACTCATGCCATTGTACACGGACTGAAAAGCCTTGGTTAAATCAGTCCTCATCCGGTCCGTTTCCAAAGGCTCCACAGAACCGTGTAACTCACAAAGGTGTAGATAGTCTGAGTGTCATGGATAAAGAACAAACCATACCTGTTCTCTGTACCTCATCTTTCTGTGTTTGTGGCTCCTGAGCTGAAAGCAATCATTACAGTCAGGGAGAACCAGGAATTCTTGTGCCTGAGGCAAAAATGGTTGGGGGGGGGGTGGAGTGGGTGTGTGTGACAGAGGGGCCACTCTGATGTTTCTACTGGGCTGCAGGGAAGTGGGGGAGGGGGCTTCAGCCACATCAGGGACAGTCTGATGGGGAGGGCAGTGACTTCTCTGTACTTTACTGGAGTCTAGTCTTCATCACTGTGGAATTTGTCTTTAGTGGGAAAATGAGTGGCGGGTAGCTTTGGGAGAGGGATGCCACAGAGATAGGACCCTGGGAGTGGTAAACCTAGAAAAGGAGGCAGGGTGGACCTAGGAAGGTGTCATACTATACAAGACAGGTGGGCAGAGGACCTCAGCGGGGCCCAAGGCACAGAAATAGTTCTTCTCAGTCACTATGGAGGGGAAAGGGTGGAGAAGGAGTCTTTCCTCAGGTAACATCCAGGTTGCCTCATCCTACTTGCACTTTTCTCAGTAGCATTCATTGCTTCCTCTTTTCCAGACAAACTCATCCTTTTTTTAAAGAAAAAAAAAGCTCAAAATAGGCAATTTGGCAAAGGAAATACTGTTTAATCCAGGAGCACGGGCCTCAACGTAGTCTGTTTCTTCAGGGTAGAACAAAAACTTGATTAATTATACTTTATTGCAGTACTAGAAAGCATTAGTTAGGCTAAACTAATTACCTGAGAAATGATTCTAAATTCTCCTTGAAGTAATGGAGTTTGTTGAAAAAGTGCCAAGTCCTTTTAAAACCAGGGCCATAGAAGCAAGGCCTTGAGCAGCAAGATCATTTGAGGGCTGGAATACAGTCTTTGCCTCTTCTGTTTCCAAGGACTGTTTCCAAAAATGCCTCTTCATACAGGAGTTTTAGATCCATGGTTCATCCAGTTGAGTGTATTCAGAGAACAAATAGGAAACACATGGGGCCAGCATACATGGACACACAAGGAACATGCCTAGCACGCCCATTAGATTAGATGGTGGACATGCAATATAATTATGGGCCAAGGTGTTGTTAGATTATTGGAAAAGGATTTGGCTTCAACCTGTCTGGATCCTTTTCAGTTTAGTTATCTGACAACCTGGGCCTTGCCTTTGGCTGGTATCCATGTCAAAAGGGCAGTGTCATGCCTCCTGCATAAATCCAGCTTGTAAGTATTCCATGTCTTCTCTTCTGAACACGTCCATGTTTTCTTGGAAGTTGTACAGAGCATGTCAGCATTTTCGTGCTTGTCTTTAAATTATCTGATTTATTATTTGTATTTCATCTATCTGAATGCATGGAGAGCATGTTTTTAAAAAAAGTATTTAGTTAGCACGGAGGCAGCATCCATTTCAGCCCTTTATAAAAGAGGTGTATGGTATATATAAAAGGAATAAGCATAGTTCTCACCTAAAATTATTTGCAAATTGGATATTAATGCATCTATAGGAATCATTTCTTGGAAAGCACATGTGATGAAGCAGGACTAGGCCCAGGCTCTTCTTCCTCCCTTCTATGGAATGATATTTCAGGCTACTGCACATTCTACTTTTTGGCCACACGATGGGAGTATTTGTCTAAATAGTCAAGGGCGTTGGTTATGTGGAAAATCTGAGAAGGGGTGTGAAATTTCCTTTATGAGCTTCTACATGCCCAATTTTTACTTCTTTACTCGTTTTTTTCCATCCCTTTTCTGTTTGAAGGATGTTCCTTTGGTCATTCTCTCATTTTTTTCCCCACTAAATCTCACTTGGATGAGAAATCTTCATTTTTACAACAATTTCTCATGGATTCACCTGGGTTCTTGCTGTCTCCTAGACAGCAAATGAATTTGCAGATACAAAAGACACAGGGAGACTTGGAGGCCAATTACACAGTCTCCCAGCAATGTAGATTCACTCTGATGTCAGACAAAGGAAGTCTAGGCAGATGACCTGAGACACTCCCCAGTCCTCTAGCTCTCAAGTATTTTCTCTGGAGGGAGGAGACCAGGGAAGGAAGGCAGCCTTCTATTGGGTCTAGAGTTCATCTTCTTCTCTGGGTGTTCTTGGCCTCTTGATTCAGGTCATCTTCACCAAGACATATCATGTTCCTCCTGTTGGAAAATATGAAGCATGTTTCTATTTGTCCTTTTAAAATAGTTTACAGATGGAATTGGTTTCAGAACAATATACACTCCTCCCTGCAACATACTCATAATTCAATCTCCCATAATGGACAGCCTTCCCATATGGTTAAGTGAAATGGCAAACAAACAAATGAAAACAAAAACAACAACAACAACAGAAATGATATCACATGTAGCCTTATTCATTGGTGATTTTCTGTTTGTTCAAAGGAAGGACAGCTGTGTGCTTTATAAGTTAGTACAGTATTTTCAATTTAAAAATATATCTGCCATTAAGAAACACTTTATTCCCAAAGAAAACAACAATAGCTTTCTTTAGCTTCAAATAGTGACCAAAGATTATGTACCTCATTGGTTTCAATGATAGAAACTTTTAGATGATGAAATTCCCTCTACCAGTGTAGGTTGGCATTTTCTATGCAACTTACAGTCTTGGAGAGGTTTTCATATCATTTGAGAGTTAAGGGATTTAGTCAGGATTATTCTGTTTATATGGGACAGTGGAAAGAGCACTAGCTCTAGAGTCAGGAAGACCTGAGTTCAAATGTGACCTCTGACACTTATTAGCTGTGTGATCCTGGGCAAATCACTTAATCCTGTTTGCCTCCATTTCTTCAACTGTAAAGTGACCTGGAGAAGGAAATGGCAAACTACTCTAGTATTTCTGCCAAGAAAACCCCAAAAGGGGTCACAGAAGAGCTGGACATGTCTGAAACAACTGATGAACAACATACCATTTATATGCACAGGACCTGAACCAGGACTTCCTGGCTCTAAGGTTAGATCTCTAAGCACAATGCCACACTGTCTCTCAGTTTTCCTCTATTCTGCTAATTTTCCCAATTGTGCTTGACAGGTGTGGCAGATTAATAACAGAGCCAGGCTGTATGTATGCTGTGGGCATTCTCCCCATAAATAGGAGAGCTCTGATGAAGGTGTTAATTGTAGGACTCTGCAGGAGCCTTGGTGCCACCACCCATTCTGAGTATAGATATATGCATGAAAAGACAAGCTTCTGCTAGTTTGGTCTCCTCATCCTCCTACATCAGCCCCACTGTGCATTTCATTTGGCTGGATAGAAGACTAGACAGGATGTTCTCCAATTCCCAGCCCTTGCCATCCAGTGACACAGAACTTGGCCAGGAGGATTGAATCAGTCACAGCAGCATTTCTGATGTTAAGTGAATAAACAAGGCAGTGATTTGTGCCCAGGGTCTTGGGAAGGGAGGCTGAAAATGGGGAAAGGGCTTTGTATTTTCTTTAGAGCTGCTAGGACCTAGAGGAGGAACCTATAAATACCAGGACAAATGGTGGACAAGAAGAAGAAAATCAGGTGTGGAGAAGGCTGGTTCAGTAGTTCCTATGTAGGTTACTAGCACGAGCAGGTATTGCTTAAGGATAGATTTGTGGTTCTTCAATATCATTGACTTCAAAATCAATAGAGAATTAACTCTTTGAATGCAAATAAAAATAATGATGAACATTGCATCATTATTTTTATCCTTACCTTCTGTCTTAGAATCAATACTGAGTGTTGGTTTCAAGGCAAAAGAGTAGCAAGGGTTAGGTGATGGACGTTAAGTGAATTTGCCCAAGGTCCCACAACTAGGAAGTGTCTGAGGCTAGATTTGAACCCAGGACCTCCCATTTCTGGGCCTGACTTTCGAACCCCTGAGCTACCTATCTGCCCTCATGATATTGCATCTTAAGGTTTACAAAGTGCTTCATTTAACCCCACGACAATAAGGTATGTAGAATAGGAATTATTTCCCTTTTTTATAGATAAGGAAACTGATGCTTAGAGAGAGTATGTGATTTGTCCATGAGTTCATAGGTAGTAAATATATCATCCTGGAACTAAGAGACCATCGTATCTGGCTTAGTGGTAGCTTAGTGGATTTCTAAAAAAAAAAGCCATTTCTGGGACTATTAGCCTGTTTTGGGTCATGGACCCCTTTGACAATGTGGTGAAGCCTATGGACCCCTTCTCAGAATCAGCCTCGAATGCAAGGAAGATCACTTTGGCAACCTAATGGAGGATAGATTGGAATGAGGAGAGACTTGAAGAAGGGAGACACTTGGCTGGCTTTTGCATTAGTCCAGGCATGAGGCTACTGTGTGTATGTGGGTGTAGTGCGGCAGCGGTACTTGGTCTTTGCCTCTCTCTCTCTCTCTCTGTCTCTCTCTCTCTCTCTCTGTCTCTCTCTCTCTCTCTCTCTCTGTCTCTCTCTGTCTCTCTCTCTCTCTCTCTCTCTCTGTCTCTCTCTCTCTCTGTCTCTCTCTCTGTCTCTCTCTCTCTCTGTCTCTCTCTCTCTCTCTCTCTCTCTCTGTCTCTGTCTCTGTCT
>NW_025372762.1:0-2906 GCF_016433145.1 Gracilinanus agilis
ATATATATATATCAAACAAAATATTCCTTCATTGGTTGTATGTAGGTTCTTTCTTTAAAAAAAAAAAAAGCCTTTACCTTCCATCTTGGAATCAATGCAGTGTATTGGTTCCAAGGCAAAAAAGTGGTAAGGGCTAGACAATGAAGGTTAAGCAACTTGCCCAGGGACACACACAGGTAGGAAGTGTATGAAGTGAGATTTGAACCTAGGACCTCTCATCTCCAGGATTGGCTCTCAATCCATTGAGGCATCTAGCTGCTCCCTATATAACATGCTCTTAATAATTGTCTGTTAAACTGAACTTAGCTATCAATTTGGAGACCTAATCTTTCTGCTACTAATTGACTCTGTGATTGAGTCACTCTACCTCATTATACCCTCTCATTGGGGCTGCTAAGTGGTGAAGTGGCTAGAGTGCTGGGACTAGAGTCTTCTTGAGTTCTAACCTGGCTTTAGACACTCACTGTGTAACCCATTTTGCCTCAGTTTCCTCTTTTGTAAAATAAGCCAGAGAAGGAAATGTCAAACCACTACAGTATCTTTGCCAAAACAAACCAAAAAAACAAACAAACAAACAAACAAACAAACAAACAAACATATAGAGTCATAGAGTCAAATGAAAAACAACAACATACCTGATTACCTCTCTACTGATATATTATAATAATCTTCTCATTGGTCTTTCTGAGTCAAATTTCTCCCCTTTCTTATCCATTATCCCACTCAACAGCCTAAATAATTTCCTAAAATATAGACCTGATGATGGCCACTCTTTTCTAAATAAACCCTAGTGGGTCCTTAGAGTCAAATATAAAGTCCTTTTTTTAATTTAACTTTTCATAACTTGGCTCCCTTTCTCCCTTCTACCAGTCTTCCTATATACTTCCTTCCTTGTGCTCTATAATTGAGGCTCATTGGTCTACTATTCCTCCTCACACCTAGACTCTGTATCCTCGAGTTGGCTGGTCTGCATGCCCAGAATGCTCTCCTTCCTCATTTTCTGCTTTCTTCAAGAACCAAAGCTCAAATCCAACCTTCCTTTCTTGTCCTCTCACCCCATTTCCTAGCAATCAGTGCCTTCTCTTCTACCCTCAGTATATCTTATATGTATCTGATTACCTACATGTCTTCTTCACTAGAACATGAGCCCCTTACGAGAAAGGACTATTTTCACATTTCTTTTTATCCTTGTCCAGTGCCTGGAAAATAGTAAAATGCTTATTGAATGTGTGTTGGCTATCTGACTGTACCTCTCTGAAATGCAATCTCCTTGTTTGCAACATTAGGAAATTTGTCAGGATGTTCTCTAAAATCACTCCCCACTCTAAAATCTATTACTCTAAATATTGAAATTCTAGCCCGCTTGCATTTAATTCCTGTTTTGCAGGAAGCCAAAATGAGGACCTAATGGAGTTATTTGTACAATTATGCATCCAGAACAAGAAGCTCTGATACTTTCGATGTGCTTTATTAAAAGTCAGAAAGTATAGAAAAGCATAGACAAGTAGAAAAGGAGTAGAAAATTAAATTAAAGAGTTATTGATATCCACTGACAAATAATAGAAAAGGGAATGAATCCTACCTGATACTATACGGACACTTTAGATCAAGTTGCCAGGCCAAAATTCCACTACATTATATTAGCCTGGCATAATGAAAAGAGAATAGAATTCCTGTAGAGTTAAAGCATCTTGGAGTCAAAATAAATCTCAATTCAATCCCATTTCTGCTGCTTACTAGCTCTCTCATTTGACTCTGCATCTTTGCCTCCCCAGAATAAGTTCATCATCTAAAATCTTGCAGGTTGACTCCACTTTGATACTAAACTCCTCCACACCTTCATATATGCTTCTCCCCTCTAATGGGAGAGCTGAATGATACATTCCTCCCAAAGCCTTCTTTTTATAAGAGTTTTCTGTAGAGCCCTTTAGAGGGCTCAGAATTTTGCAGGTAACTTCATTTCCCCATTCTGGCCCTACTTGGTTTCAACTCTACAGATATCATGGCTGGCAAGAGTTCCCTTCTCCTTCCCCTTTTTTAGGTTCCTTTGCATTGTCTTTCCCTATGAGATTGTAAGCTTCTTGAGGGTAGGAACCATCTTTCTTTTTCTTATTTATATCCTCAATGTTAGCACAGTGCCTGGCACATATTAGACACATAAATGCTTATTGAATTGATTAATATGACCAGGAACTCCTTGAATCTCAGTTTCTTAAACATAGTAATATTTATGGTCCCACACACACTTCAAGGACTATTTCACTTCTGATTTGGTATTTCCAGTGATTACAAGCAGCTAGACGTTACAGTAGATAGAGTGCTGGGCCTGGAGTAGGAAAACGCATCCTTCTGAGTTCAAATCTGACCTCGGACACCTATTAGCTATGTTACCCTGAGCAAGTCATTTAATCCATCTTGCCTCAGTTTCCTCATGTGTAAAATGAGCCAAAGAAGGAAATGGCAAACCACTCTAATATCTTTACCAAGAAAAACCCAAGTGGGATCACAAAGACTCAGACATGACTGAAAACAACTAAACAATTTCCAGTGCTTAGCACAGTGATGTGTTTAGGGTAAGAATCTGATGAATACCTCTTGTGTAAATCAATCAATTCATCAATAAACATTTATTAAGACCTACTATGTAAGGGCTAGGGATGTAAAAAGAGGCAAAAAGTCCCTGAGCTTACAGTCTAATGAGGGAGATAACATATTGGCAAATATATACAAAGCAATCTACATATAGGATAAATAAGAAATACTTAACAGAAGGAAGGCACTACAATTAAGAGGGATTGGGGAAGGCAACTGGATAAGAATTTTAGCTAGGACTTCAAAGAAGTCCCAAATCCAATCTCTCTCTCTCTCTCTCTCTCTCTCTCTCTCTCTCTCTCTCTCTCTCTCCA
>NW_025372763.1:0-5865 GCF_016433145.1 Gracilinanus agilis
ACCCGACCCTGCCAAGACCCAGCAATAGTACCTTTTTGCTGCCTCCTGGGCGGAGCAGACAGCGGTCCTTCCCAATTAGGATGGGGCTGCGGCTGCACCCCAAGGAACCCCAGGAAGGCCCCCCTGAACCCCCTGCTGGCAGCTTCTTCAGCCCATCATGGGGTCCTGATCACCGGGAAGCCAGACTAGGTGAGAGGACAGACGGAGGGACCTTGCTTTGCCCCTGTGGCCAGGAGATCCTGCCAGTGTAGATGGGATCCTCTGCCTCTGGGGGGTCAGGAGAGGCCCCCTCCTTGCTCCCCTCTTCCTTCTCCCCACAGATGGTGGCCAGCCTGTGGAAGAAGGCGGACATCCTCTCGGGTCACTCCTGGTGGCTCCACATTGGGGCGGGTCATCCTGGGCCTGCTCACCCTGCTCATGTGGGGGTTCCCCCTTATGCCCCTTTGGTGTCTTCCTCAGCCCCCCCCCCAGCCCATCCCCCACTTCCTGCAGCTCCTGGGCCAGGGTGGGCTCTCCAGGCCTAGGGGTGGCTCCTTGTTCTCTCCTTCAGGTGGTCCAAAGTGGCTCCATGATGAAAAATTCCTGGAGTGTCTGGTGGCCCCCCCAGCAGTGCCCCCATGTGTGCCTTCCTGTCCAGGCTGGCGGCTGTGGAGCTCCCCACTCTGGGGGCCGCCTTCCCCCCATCCACTTTGGGGCAGAGCCAGGAGCTACAGATGGCCGGTTGAAGCCAGTGTCCCCAGGGGGGCCCCAAGAGCCCCCCCCACATTCTGAGGGCCCCAAGGTTGTGGCTTCCCCACTTCCGCCACACTGGGGGGGGGGCTCCTGGGCCACTAGGCAAGAGGGATGGGCTGGGGCAGTCTTGGGGGATTCCTGCTCTGCCCCCCGCCACCTCGGGCCTGGGGCTCCTCCAGCCAAGCGGATGGACTCGAACTCTCTGCAGGGTCCTTTCTGGCTCTAACATTCTATGATCTTGTATCAGAATCACAGAATTTCAGAGTTGGAAGGGACCTCAGGGCTTCCCGCGCCAAAGACCCCGACCACAGTACTACCAGGCAGTGTCCGAGGTGGCCGGAGGGCGGCCTCACTCTTCCTTCTTGGGGGGTGGCGTGGGCACCGCTGGGCAGTCCCCAGCTGCACGTGGTGAAGCTCTTGGTCATGCCCTGAGTGCCAACGATGCCACCCTGACAGCTGAGCTCCTGGGCATGGGAACGCTGAATGCCAGTTGGGTGGGGGGCAGCATCTCTGCCCCATTGTAGGCCTTTGTGAACTTCCAGATGCAGGGGGTGACCTCAGCCTTCTGGGAGCAGGAGGGGGATGTGATGTGAATGCCCAGCAGGCCCCCCTTGGGACACCCCGTTCTCCATTGGGGGATCAAAGGCCTCCCTGCAGAGTGAGCCTCTGCCCCCTGGGGAGACCCCACAGCTCCTGAGCACCTGCAGGGGCTTCTGGGATGGGGTCCCCTTCCGAACCCCCCCAGCCAGTGTCAGGCCTCAGAGTGGGATGGGGACAGGCTCTGGGGACCCTCACTCCTGCCTCTCCTAGCGCCCCCTTTGACATTACGGCCGGGGTCTCCTCCCTCTGCGCCAACAAGAGTGAGAGTACCCCGTGGGGGGGGATGCTGAGCCATGACGATCCCCAGTGGCAGCACCTGCACCTTCGTGCCCTATCCGTCTGGGGCCCGGCACTTGGACGAGGATGACCCCATCAGGCAGGATGGACGGTGGAGCCACACCTGAGACCCCTGGTGAGCCAGCCAGCCTGCCCACACGGTTCCCTCTCAGGGCTTTGCGGACCTCAGTGTGCCTGTTAGGGAAATGGGCAGGAGGTGGTGGGGTGCTGGGAGCACAGATGGGAATGAGGAGGAGGTGGAAGGTAGGGACTCTGAGGGGGCTTGGCCTCTCCTCCTACTGGGGTTCCCGCAGAGCCATCTGGGAGACCCCTGGGAAAGGAGGAGCATTGGGGAACTGACATGTCAGGCCTCCCGGCTGGGCCCAGTGTTGGGAGGGGCTCTGGATGTGTGACCCCCGAGGCATTGTAGAGAGGGACCCCTCATTCATTTCCCCTGCAGGCCCTGGCTGTGCCCGAGGGGAGCAGGGAGGTGGAATTTCCCACAATGCACTGGGTCTGGCACCGTTTGCTCTGGGCCAGACTTCTCAGTTAGGTCTGTGGGGGTTCCCTAACATGCCTTTTTTCAGTGACCTGCAAGCAGTCCTGCCCCAGGGTGGGACTTCCCCCCTCACCCCCTCTGCAAAAACCAAGTGAGTGCCACCTTGGGAGGGGCAAGTGGGGGGAGCATGGTGGTGTGGGACCCTCCCCGCTCCTCCAGGGCAGCTCTCTGCCAGCCCACTCCCTTCCTGGGCCGGGGTCTCAGGGGTCTCTTCCTGGATTCTGGGGGAGAGGAGGCTGGAGCACCCTGCTCTGAGCCTGGGAGGGGGGAGGTCTGCCTAGGTGCCCCCAGAGCCCTGCCTGTGCTGAGAAGGCAGGGGGTATCCCAAGCCAAGGCAGGGATGAAGCTGGGCTTGTGAGCCAGCATGACTCCAGCGGGCAGCCTGGGCCTCGGGGGTCAGCTGGGAGCCCTGGTTTCGGCCCGCTGCCCAGCGAGCTTGAGCCTCCTTGGCTGGTCTAAGTGTTGAGGCTGATCCACTTTCAGATTCCTGACCTCAATAAAGATTTTAAAAGGTTTTTATGGGCTGAGAGTGAGTGTTCCTTTGGGCTCCGGGGCTGGGTGGCAGCAGGGGAGCAGCGGAGGGACCCTGGATGCGGGGGAGGTTTGGTGGGGTGGAGAGGCGGATGGGGCAGTCGGCCTCTTGCTCTGTGCCCGCCTTCCTCTACCAAGCGTAGCCAAGCTTAGGCCTGCGGCTTGATGGTAAGACCTTGACTGTGGAGCCTCCACAAGCCAGACTTGGGGGGCTGCTGCCTCGGGACCTGGGAGAGCCTGGGACGGAGAAGGGAAGCCCCCAGGGAACAAATAGGAGAGAACTGGACCGCCCTGGCCTCTGCCCTCCCAAGCCTGGCCTGGGGAGCCTCTATAGGGTTGGAATGGGCCCTGGAGCCGCCTGGTCCCCCACAAAGGCGCTCAGCCCGTGGCCTTGCTCAGAAGGGATGATCCCAGAGATGGGAGTGGGAGTGATTCCCCAATAGGTAAAACGGCCAAGCTCAAAGCACCCCGAAACTGCAACGATTAGAGAAATGCTCGGGAAGGTGCCGCCTCCACCAGGGAAACACCAAAACGATGGGCAGCTCTACTGTGAATCGGAGCAATTGGGACCCGTAAAGACACGACCCGATGCGGCCTCTGCCAGCCCCAGACGCTGATGGGTTCGGTCCCAGGCTCGGCCCACGGGCCCCGAATAAAGAAAGAATGTCATTTTGTGACAAATAGTAGGTGCTGAATAAATGCCCACAGACTAGAATAGAGGACTGTAGTGAGGGCCACCCGGGGGGCGCCGGGCACACTCGGGCGTCCTGGTGGAACTAAATATCTCGCTGCACAATAACGACAAAAGGGACAGTTTCCGGGAGGACTCGGCTGAAGGGATGCAGAACCCCCCACAGCCAAAGGGACGAGGATGCTGAGAAGAACAAAACCGCCCCGGGAGGCGGAGGAGCCCTAGCACTGCAGGGGCCCCAAGGGGAAGGGCCCCATAATGACGCCTTGAGCGCCAGCTGCTGGAGGACACATTCTGGCTCTGGAGCCCATGTGGGAAATGAAGTGATTTGGAAAGCCCAAGTCTTGAAAGGGGGGCCTTGCTTCTCCCCGCAGCCCCCTGGCCAGAGGGGATGGAGGGGCCCCAGGAGGCGGGTGCTGACTCGAAGGTCCAAGGGGACGAGCCCATCACACGTATTTGTTCTGAGGGTTTTGTTTCTGGTTTTAAATGGAGGAGTGGGTGATGGGGCCACTGATGTGACCCGAGAAAGAGGGTTGGGGAAGTATTGGGGGGAAAAATGCCTGGAGTAGCCCAGAAGGGGATTCAGAAAGGAAGAGGTTCTTGGATCAGTCAGTAAACATCGATGGGGTGCCGGGCAAAAAGAGCCACGAGGCCGGGATCACTGGACCAAAGTGCGTGTGTGCAGCCCTAAAGGGCTCGGAATGCCGAAACAAGGAACTTCTATTTGCTCCTGACCGTGATGGGAATTTCACCAGGAGTGGGGGGGGCGGGTCAGGCCTGCTCATGCTGGAGGAAAATCCCTTTGGTGGCCGAGCGGCACTGGGACAGCGGTGGGGAGAGCTCGTGGCTCCCTCCAGGGAGAGGAACCGATGAGGGGCAGAAGGCACTCCGAACCTTGTAAACCGGGGAGGTTCCTGCCGTAGCCCAAGCCTGAAAGGAGGAGGATTCGATCCCAAAGGATGCTGAAGCTAGTGACTGCCTGGAGAAGAGGCAGAAGCTCCTGCCAGAGAACGCCCATGCGGTCCACAAAAGGGCAGCAATGGCAGCTGAGCTCTGCGTGGTCTGAGGGCTCTCTTGCACAGGATCGTTTTTAGAGTTTTAAAGGTTATAACCAAGAATTTACATTTTTGCCCTGAGCTTAAGAAGAGCATTTCCAGCGCTCCCAAAAGAGCGTTCCTGCATGCAGTGGGTCAGGATTCTAGACGAAACCACGAAGCTCTGTTTCATACTGCCTTCTTTGGGGGAAAAAATGTTAACTTCCAACCCAGACCTGTTTGCTGCTTTCCCAACTCCGGCCTGTTCTTGGCTATGCATTTTTTTTTTAAACCCTTAACTTCTGTGTATTGACTTATAGGTGGAGGAGTGGTAAGGGTGGGCCATGGGGGTCAAGTGACTTGCCCAGGGTCACACAGCTGGGAAGTGTCTGAGGCCGGATTTGAACCCAGGACCTCCCGTCTCTAGGCCTGGCTCTCAATCCACTGAGCTACCCAGCTGCCCCCTTTGGCTATGCATTTTTGAACCATGTTTCAATGATCCTCCTTTGTTTGCATCTTTATTGCTTCCCTTCCCGGTGTCCCTCAGTGACTGAAGAGGGGCAATCCTTTCTCATCCCTTGCACTCTCTCCCTTTCTATTCAAATGAGTGTGATCAAGGGGCAGCTGGGTAGCTCAGTGGATTGAGTCAGGCCTAGAGACGGGAGTTCCTGGGTTCAAATCCAGCCTCAGACACTTCCCAGCTGTGTGACCCTGGGCAAGTCACTTGACCCCCATTGCCCACCCTTACCACTCTTCCACCAAAGAGCCAATACACAGAAGTTAAGGGCCTAAAAACAAACAAATAAATAAATAAATGAGTGTGGTAAAGCAAAGCAGATCCATACAGTGGCCACGCCCCAAAATGTCTGTTTCTGGCCCTTTCTGTCCATCACCCCTCTGCCAGGAGGCTCATAGGTCTTCTGGAGAGAGCTTGCCCCCTGCTCCGGGGAAGAGCTCGGAAGTCTGCAGTTATTTGTCTTTACAAGCTTGTCCTGGAACGAACTGTTCTTGTTCTGCTGATTTCACTATAGGTCGGCCCACTAAAACTGGGAGTCTTTGAAATCATGTCTTTCCAAATTTTGAATGGCGTCAAAACCCATCATAGTCTTATATCAGTTTTATTCAGCCATGTTCCAAGAGAGAACCTAAAGCACCCCTTAGATTCTAGAGCTTTGCTTTTCTTCCTCCCTCTGTTAATACCATGTCAGGACTGGGAAGTTTCTTTAGCTTGGACTCTTCCCTCCCTGACCTTATCCTTCCTCTTCATCCCTCCCTCCACCATTCTCACTGATATCCTTGTTAAATCTGACACAGCCTCTAGTACTGGGCTGTGACTGCTTGAGAGTCCTGGTACCATGCTGGTTGGCACCACACTGGTTCCTTGTATTTCTAGGGGTTCCAAAGGGACCTCCTGGGTCATTTCCCTCCCTCCCTCCCTCCCT
>NW_025372764.1:0-1188 GCF_016433145.1 Gracilinanus agilis
TTGTGCATTTGCTGACATTTTCGTTTCCTCCCCTATTCCTACCCCTTCTCCTTAAACTATTTCCTTTAAAACCAGTGGTTTGCTATTAAGACCCTATCCCTTATCCCCTCCCTTGACTAACTTCCCTTTCTACCCCCTCCCTTATTTGGCCCCGCCTTTTTGTTTTTAACGGCCTTATGAATTCCCTCCCCCTTCTTCTCCCCTCCCTTTTTTTGTCCTCCCCACTCCCCTGTTTCCCTTGATTAATCCCTTCTGACTTTCTCAGAAGGGTTAGATAAGAGTTTTATGTCCCAATGGATAGTATAGCTACTCTTCCCTCTCCAGGTTGATTACACTGAGAGTAAGGTTTGATCATTACCTCTTAATGCTCTCTTCCTCTCCTACTTATAATAGTATTTGTCCCCTCTCCTTCCTATACCCTCTTTGTGTGTAATAGAATATCCTATTTTTCTTATTCACTCAAGTTTCTCTTGGTGTCCCCTGCTATTCACCCCCTCTTTCACATACCCCATGTCATCTTAGATTATTTAGTGCTCCACCCTCACTCTGTGAATTATTTTTCTGATTACTATAATAGTGAATATTATAATAGTGAATAGAGTTCACTACAGAGAATTATACAAAACATTTATCTACATAGGAATACATATAATTAGATGTTACTGAGGCCCTTAAAAAGGCAAATTTAAAAATTATAAGTTTTCTTTCCTTCCCCTCTGTATCTTATTTACCTTTTCAGGTTTCTCTCGATTTTTGTGGTTGGATATCAAACTTTCCACTTAGCCCTGGTCTTTTCTGTGCAAATGCCTGGAATTCTTCAATTTTGTTGAATGCCCATACTTTCCCCTGGAAATATATAGTCAATTTTGATGGGTAGTTGATCCGTGGTTGCAGGCCCAGCTCTCTTGCCTTTCTGAATATTGTATTCCAAGCCTTGCGATCTTTTAGCGTGGAGGCTGCCAGATCTTGTGTGATCCTGATTGGTGCTGCTTGATATTTGAATTGTCTCTTTCTGGCTTCTCATAAGATTTTTTCCTTTGCTTGAAAGCTCTTGAATTTTGCAATTATATTTCTGGCTGTTTTCTTATCTGGATCGAATGTAGTGGGTGTTCTATGAATCCTTTCAATGTCTATATTGCCCTCTTGTTGTAGGAATTCAGGGCAATTTTGCTGAATAATTTCTTTTAG
>NW_025372765.1:0-3346 GCF_016433145.1 Gracilinanus agilis
ATATTATATGTGACTTTTCTTCTCATGTTTTTCAACTTCTTCAGACGTGAAATAGAATAGTAGACATTAAACTCAGGACCGATTCTTCACATTTGATTCCACCATTAGAATGAAGAAAACAAATTGTTAGTGCCTAAAATAACTTGAAATTTAAAAGGGAGCTGTAGATGGTGTTACTTGCCTGTAATCCCTGCTGCTTCAAGAGAATGAGGCTAGTGGGTTGCTTGAGTCCTGGTGTTCTGAGCTAGAACAGGTATGGGGATTATCATTTGCCCAGGGCCACAGTATTAGTAGAGGTGGTTTTTGAACCAAAATCTTCTCCTTTTGATTTTCACATAATTACACTGAGCAAATGTTAAGAATGTTACCCAGGTAAAAACACACACACACACACACACACACACACACACACATATACACAGAGACATCTTGTTTAATAGCTATATTGAAACCACACCTGTAATATTTATAATGGCTTCCATGACCCACAAGTCCACAAGCCAATGGAATCAGAGATGGAATCCAGGCTGATCAGCCAAGCCAACCCTTGAGGAAAGTTTTAATGACTAATATTGCCCTAAAAGAATGAGGTCTATATATGAAATCTTAATTCCTGCTCTGACTCATACAGATTTTATCCAAGAACCAATAGTCTTAGGGTAAATATACCCTAAAGGGTCAGACTAGCTAATGCACATTTAATTCTTTCCATGGAAGCTGAGGTCTCCAGAGAAAACTATCCAATCATAGAGTAACAAAGATTTGCAGCAAGAGCCTGACACTGAATATAGAATAAGAGGAGAATGAGATAGCCAGGGTTTGATCACAGCACTTAAGGAAATCCTATCACCGCTGGGATTTTTGGTTAACTAAAGCTCATCACTTCTAATCATGGAAAATTCAGGGGCCCTGGGGCCCAAGAAAGAGGAAACTGTGTGGCCAGCATGGTAAATAAGTCCCTAAATGAAGAGATGTCATTACTGAGAAGATAGGGATTTTTGAAAATAAACCCTCTCCTAGGTTGATATCTTAAAGGGAAAGAATACTTATTGTTTTTCCCCTCCAAAGGCACAGACTCTTTTCTCCACTTATAGATCAAGCAGGAAAGGATGTATAAAAACTTGGGCCAAAAAATCTGCAGTGCAGTGGACTTTTTAAGTGCCTAGCAAATGTCACATGACTTATAGGGCAAGATGAATGTTCTACAATGGGAATTCATCATTTGCTGGAGAAGTCAATTGCTTTTTCTTCTGAAAAATCTCACTTAAGTTACAAGGATGTAACTGTACTAGGGAATCAAGGGATTCTGTTCCACTTGGAGACATGAAATAGAAGGTTCTCTTCACAACCAGCTGTGACTATTTATTTATAGTTATTTGTGCCATCCAATGATGTGGTGGACTCTGGAGCCAATGGACCTGAATTCAAGTCCCACTTTTTTATACTGCTACTTGTATGAACATGGCCAAGTCACATAACCTGGCTGAGCCTCAGTTTCTTTAATTATAAAATAAAAAACACATTTGTTCTGACTGGAACATCTAGCTCTCCTGGTGTGATCCTGTTTCTTTTTTTCATTTAATTTAATTCAATTTGATTTTTTTATTTGAATAACACATATCCACATGAGTTTTCTGAAGTTATATCATCCAAATTATCTCCCTCCCTTATTCCCTTTACCCTCCCAGGCCAAGCAATTCTATCTGGTTTATGAATGAAGGAAAAAAAAAAACAAACTCTTTGTCTTAGATCTGACAAATTTAATTAAAAAGAACAAAAAACCCCAGACTTTCTCCTGCCTGAAATCAACTAAGCCTATTAAACCCTGAATCTTCTCAGATTCAAAGTTCCCTCCTTGGGATGGGATTGGTCCTTATTTAGACCAATCCCAAGCCCAGAAGGGGGGCATGGCCCCTCCCTAGCATGGGACTGGTCCATTCAAGACCAATCCTACACTAAGAAGTAAGGGGGAGGGACCCATGGGGCAGCACGCTGGAGGATGCAGTTTCCCTGGCCACAATATTTTAAAACCCACAGGTATAAGTGTATTATATAATCCTATTTCTAAGGCCCAGTTACTACCTAATTCCTCTATTTGGTCCTGAAAAAGTATCAAATATTCTCACAAAATATGGCAGACGATTAGGGACATATTTGCTGTTTTCTAAATGAAAGAATTTAAAAAGTTTGCTTCAACGTCCAGATATAAGTTTTTCCCATTAAAAAATGAGCATCTTGACACCTAAATATACTTTATTATAACTACAAATAAAAAGTAAAGACCTGTTTAACTTAGGGCTAGAGATAAGGACCAGGTCAGTGACTTCATTGGCATAGGGAACTCCCAGATGAAGGAATTCACTCTGTCAATTCAGGTTGGAACTTTATCATCAATTTATAATCTCAGAGAGTATCCTACCACTGAGAAGTTAAGTCACTTGCCCAGAGTCAAATAGGCAGTATGTGTCAGAAGTGGGACTTGATACCAGGTCTTCCTCATTTTGAAACCTGTCTTTCCATTAATACCATGCTGATTCTCTTGTTTAACTAAATAGAATTCATTTTTTTTCTGCATGAGTAAGATAGCCTGTATAAACCTGTATTAGATGGCAATTGTGGATAGAAATGAGGGGGAAAATCTCAACTCCACATTCATATAAATAGAAGCAAATTCTCTGTGGTCTTCGTACATTCTTCCAAGCCTAGAAAATCACTCTTTCAGTTTCCCATATACCAATGGGAGAACTAAAGTCAATGACATTTACACAATCCTCCAGTTATGTTTTATTCTGAGTCATGTGTTGCCTCCAAAAATGTTTCTTCAAACAAGCAATCTGTTTCTATTATTGTTATTGTTGTTGTTCCTTCTGCACTGTGATTTCATTGATATAGGAAGTTCCCTTTGAAGAAGCATTCTTTACTCTTGTAAATAGACACTTTTTTATATTTACAGTATTATCAGAGTGTTGTCTGGGGTAACACGAGGCTAGTAAATGATTAATCAGGGTCATACAGCTGATAAAACTTGAAGCCAAGTTGTCTTGAGTCTGAAGCTGGACTTCTATAAACTATACCAATAAGAATATATAATAGTAATAATAATGTTGGATATATGTAAGCATGTGTTTCATCTAACTTATTAGATGCTTTATATAAGAAACAATTAGGGGCAGCTAAGTAGCACAATGGACAGACCTGAAATCCAAGGACTTGGGGTCATCTGACCTAGGGCACTTCCCAGTTGTGTGACCCTTGGCAAGTCATTTATCTCCAAATAGCACTTGCCACTTTTCTATCTTAGAACTGATACTAAGACTAAAGGTAAGGGAGAAGAAAGGAAGAAAGA
>NW_025372766.1:0-5399 GCF_016433145.1 Gracilinanus agilis
ATATATATATATATATAAAATTTGCATATATTTACACTTTTCTAAAATATTTTAAACAACAGATACCTCTTAGGTATGCAAACTTATGTTAACAGATATTTATCCTAAGATACCAAGTAATGAATACATTCAGATTTATTCAAAGCTAAGAAAAGTAGAGAATGCTATTGAATAAAGATCTTAAATGTGAATCAAGCAGTCTTATATCTGTAATAGATTATATATTCCTAAATAAATCAGTTTATTTCTTCGTCCCATTTTCCCAAGCTATAAAATATGAGTTGTAATGTTTTTCCCATAAAATTTATTTTAAATGGATAAAAATAATGGATTTATTATTGTCGCTTATGATATTTACCAAGTACCTATTGTTTAATTTGCTAAGCCCTATGGACACAGGAAGCCAGATGGTATATATATAGCCCCTGTCCTATTCCATATTAATCAATAACAAACATTTAAGAGCTTGTAATAGGGATAAAGACACAGTAAGTGAGACAGCCTACTCTCCAGTTGGTATCACTAAATGTGTGTATAGATAGATAATTTTATATGCATGCATGTGTATAAATGTACATATATGTCTATATGTGCCTATACATATATAACACACATATACAATTTTGCTAGGTAATACCAATGCATATGTAAGTCTTAGAAATAAATTGTAACAACATGTTGAAATAACTTGATTCACATGGGAAAATTAGGAGATGGGGCAATTGGCACACAAATAAAACTGAAAGACTCAGCAGAGTAGATGCTAAGTGCTAAAAGTGTGATAAAGATTCTAGGTGATATTAGAGTTCAGAAGTCACAGTTGTCAGAGAAGATTGAGCTCATTTTGAGGTAAGAGGAAGGTTTCATGAAAGAGGCAAGATTTAGGCTTAGCCTTGACATTTTGATGAATATGAGTCTGAATGAAAGCACCAGGTAATTGTGCATTGTGATCCAAGTATTACGATGCTTTGGTGATTTGTGAGATGTGAGAAGAAAGGAAGAAGACAAAATAAAAGCTGACTGCTGATTTTAAAACCTGAGTTATGAGAGGACGATAGACTCCTAATGTGTCTGTGTCTGTGTGTATGTCTGTGTATATGTGTGTGTACATGTGTGTTGGGGAGTGGGCTTGGAGTTCCAGTGAGACTTAAATAGTAGCTAAAACTTTTCAGAGGCAGCTTAAAACAACTACAAGGAGTTCATGACAAAAAAAAAAAAAAGACCATTCATTGCCATAGAAGAAAGTAATGGAGACGGAAAGAAAATTGAAGCAAACCATTTTTCACTTTAGTTCCTTCATGAAATGTTTTCTTATTTAAATGATATGTATCTTTTTTTTTACAACATGGCAAACATGGATGTATATATTACATAATAGCACAGGTCTAACTTATATTACCTGCCATCTTAGGGAGGGGAAGGCAGGAGAGAGAGAACATGAATCACAAAATATCAGAAAAAGATTATTGAAAATTGATGTATTAGGGGGCAATATAATTAAAAATAAATAAGTAAAAAAGGACTCCCCCCTCAAAATCTTCATTGACTGAAGGACAAAGATGTTGACAGGTAGAACAGAGAGCCTTGAGAAGAAAAATATATGTTCTTTACCCTAGAAAGGATGAGAGGCATGAATACCTCAATTACATAAAGAAGCCCAAAAGACAATGAAATATCCCCACAAAAAAGACTCCATTCCCATTTTTCACCCTAGGAATACATCTCCATACTTAAATAAAGATTTTGAAAATAAATACAAATAATAATTAATAGCCTTAATATGGCACCTAATATGTGTCAGGCAGTGTCCTAAATGTTTTGCAGTGATCTCATTTGCTCTTCATAACAACTCTTCTAGGTAGATGCTTTTATTATCCATATTTTACATAAGTGGGAACTGAGGTAACAGAAGTTAAATAACTTCCCCAGTGTCGCATAGCTAGGAAATATCTAACATCAAATTTTAACTCAGTTCTTCCTGACTCCTTGTCTGGTGCTCTACTCCTTGGACAATCTAAACTGAAATAAATAAACCTAAGAAAAAATGCAGAAGCTTAAGAAAAGAAGGTTTCTGGCTAATCCTAGCTATAAGAGTTAAGTCACTCTAAACTGAAGAGATGAACATCTGAAAAGATCACAATATCACTCCTCTAAACCTTACTCATCTAGTTGCTGAAGATGGTCAAAAGACTGCAATTGTCCAAAAGAAATCTACAAATATCAGCAGATCAATGGGTCCAGACAAGACTGTCATCCTTCAGCTTTTGCCTTTCCTATGCATCAGAAGCCAGCACAACCATGGAATGAACTGTCCAGCCCGGTCCAGCAGATTGATTCCTCTAGCTTAGAAACCATAGGAGGAACAAGACCACTGGACATGCTGGTCCATTGTGCCGTATAAAGAGACAGTCCTTCCCAGAGGCAGACCAGATGAACACTGAGACCCTAGTAAACTTTGAGAGGACTTTCTGGAGAGGAAAAAAAGGGATTATTAATGTCCCGGTGGACCTAAGTTATGTATCTCCTTCTTATTGTTGTGTGCTCCTTATATGGGTGCCTCATTATTATTTCATTTTAATTTGTGCCCATTCTTACCACTTTATGAATCACAATTTGTTTACATGAGAGTACAGTCCTGATATGTGGGGGAAATACTTTGCAATTATTGTACTTGCTATGCCATTTGAGTAAATGCATTTGCTAAAGAATCAAGTCTACTGACAGATTAAGAGGAAGAATACTAGTGGGAGGTAGCCATGTGGAAATTAGGCCAATAGGCATTCACAGGGTTCCTCCTAAAACTCTGGGAAGAGTAATTTCTCTGGAGAACCTGCCTATCTACAATGGTAAGATTTGGGCAAGCAATCCTTCTTCTTTTTTTTTTTTTAATGTTCAGTCATTTTCGTCATGTCCCACTCTTTGTGACAATATTCGGGTGTTTTTCTGTTGAAAATACACTGGTGTGGTTTATCATTTCCTGCTCCAGATGATGTTATAGATGAGAAAATTAAGGCAAACAAGGTTAAGTGACTTGCCTAGTGTCATGTATTTCCTAAGTGCCTGAGGCCAGATTGGAACTCTTAAAGCTATGTCTTCCTGATTTCAAGCCCTGTGCACTGCCTCCAAACAGTCTCTGAAGAGGCTCTATTCATTACTGACATTTACCTACACCCATGGGCCTTTGGCCTGATTTTACATGAACATATATATATATATATATATTTTTTCCCCATACACATATATCTTTTCTTTTTTATATTTCTCCACTCATTCTCCACTCAAGTAGGGTTAAAGTGGCTTGCCCAGGATAACACAGCTAGTAAGTGTCTGAGGTCAGATTTGAACCCATGGAGATGAGTCTTTCTGATTCCAAGCACAGTGTTCTATCCACTGCACCATCTAGCTGCCCCATTTACTGAAAATAAGAGATATATTTCCATCAAGGACCTAAATTATTTACTGACCACAATTCAGAGATTTTCTAGAAATATGAGAAAATAACCAGAAACTAGGTTTCCACCGAAACAGTAGAGGGTTTTCACTGTTTTGGAAAGAAAAACAATCAGTATAAATAAAGTTTGCAGTTTTCTGCTTTGCATGTTATTTGTTGCTTCTTTTGCTCTGTGATCTGGTACCAGATCTTCTCTACTTGGTACTGAACCTCTTCCTTTCCTCCTCAGAAACCTAGTCCTAGCATTTCTCAACTTTTCCAGAAATACTTCTATTGACAATAGTTCTCATTTCTGTTAGTTTTATCTTTGCCCACAGCCTCTTTTCTATATGAATCTCTCCCTCGCTGCTGTCATTCTTCTAGCCACAGGATTCTATCCTGGCTTGGTGCCATTTAGCAAAAAGTTTCAGAGTATATGTACACCAAGCATTATAAAGTTTGGTCCTCATAATAAATCTATGTTTAATATGAGAATGATATTATCCAAATGTTACAATTGAGTTAACTGAAAATATTGTTTAGTTATTTTTAAATTATATCTCTATTCGTGACGCCATTTTTTTAATTTTCTTGGAAAAGTTACTGGAGTTGTTTGTCATTTACTTCTCCAGCTCATTTTGTAGAAGAGAAACTAAGGCAAATAGGGTTAAGTGACTTGCCCAGAATAAGACAGCTAGTAAGTGTCTGAGGCCAGATTTGAACTCATGGGGATGAGTCTTTCTGATTCCAAGCACAGCATTCTATCCACTGAACCATCTAGCTACCCCATTTACTGAAAATAAGAGATAGCAATTCTTCCTCAAGGACTCAGTGGTTCCCAAACTTTTTTGGCCTACCTCCCCCTTTCCAGAAAAAAAATATTAATTAGTGACCCCTGGAAATTACAAAACTATTTATTTAATTCAGAATAGAATGTAATACAAAAAAAGTGTAGCCATCACCATCTCCCTGTATCTCTACAGCACCCACCAAGGGGCAGTTGTGCCCACTTTGGGAATCACTGCTCAAGGTCATTCATCAAATGAATGTCAAAAACCCCCAGATTGTAAGCTCTTTTTACTACAGGGTTTTCCATCTAACTGGGGATAATAAATACATATTCACTGAATGAGTTCTGAATGATATGCTGAGGAAGCATTGTCTTTCTTGAAGATAATTTGCTTAATTATGGAATTAGAACCTAATTGCCAAAAGGCATCACTCTTTAAGCTGTTGAACAAAACTTGAGACTATGTGATATAGAGGAGAGGAAATCTCTGGGCTGGACTCGAGGCTAGCCAAAGGCATTACTTTTTGGTCAAGTCACTTTAGTTGTCTAGTTCTTAGTTTCATCCTTTGTGACATAGCTGGGACTGGACTAAAAGTCCCCTCTAATGCTAAAGCCCATGAGCCTCTCTCATATGCTTCACTAATTGTACCACCAATCTGGAATCACCTTCACATGAGGTAAGACTTGCCATTTTTTTCCTGGGTCCTCCCAACCTTCACTGATATTTTTTTTAAATGGATGTTTAAAGTCACACCATCTGTGATCTTTGAGTCTTCCACAACCTTCAGATGTCACCTAAAGTTGCTGGAGACTGAAAGAACTTTGCCTTTCTACGTTCTGTCCTCACACAGAAGGTTGATTCTCTTCCGTGGGAGGCCCTCTGACCTTATCAAGACCTGCTTTTGGCAGCTAGCAGCCTCTTGCATCCCAGGGAGCCAGTCACTCCTCCTAATGAGGCAACGTCCAGAGCAGATCCTGCCCAGATGATCAAATAGTAAATAGCAGGGAGTCTGACAGAGCTGAAGGAACTATCATGAGCCTGTGAGTGGTAGGTGACAATGACATTGTAGGATAAAGCATACCACAAAACTTTTTAAAAATATTCAATGGGTATTCCAGCCAAATGCATAAGGGTGCACACACACACACACACACACACACACACACACACACACACAC
>NW_025372767.1:0-1518 GCF_016433145.1 Gracilinanus agilis
AGTGGAAGAGTGGTAAGGGTGGGCAATGGGGGTCAAGTGACTTGCCCACAGTCACACAGCTGGGAAGTGTCTGAGACCGTATTTGAACCTAGGACCTCCCGTCTCTAGGCCTGGCTCTCAATCCACTGAGCTACGCAGCTGCCCCTGATTCTCTTTCTTTTGAAGGTTTCATATATAGTTTAGGGGACCACCTGCCAGGTCGGATGGAGAAGGGAAGCTTGTCCCATTGTCCAGATTGGTCTAGGTGGCCTGCGATTGTCCTTTTAGCTCTGAAATGCTGGGATTCTTAGCAGCCTTGCTTAGGTGTGAGCCAACATCTAGGCAATCACCACCAAGCATGTTAGTCATATTCCTCAATGATTAATAATAGTAATATCACTGAAATCCATGAAAGAAACTGTCACCCACCCACCCGTGTGTCCCCAAAGAGGCCAGGCAAGAGGTCCCCAAGAAAGCAAGTGCCATGCTTAAGTCAGAGGGGCTCCCAGAATTCCGCTTCTCCCTTGTGTCCGCCATCTTTCATAGGGTCTGCTTTCCACAGGGCATGGCTTGTTTCTTCCAGCAGAGGGGATGAATTTTCCCTGGACCATTCCTCCTCCCCCACTTAGCACCCCTTTGCTGACTAACTGTACGCCTTTGGGCCATGGGTGGTGCTCGGGCTACCACTGGAGAAGGGAGCAAATCTAATTTATTCCATGCTGGAACGACTCCACGATGTATCCATTGGGCGTCCATGGGAGTCGTACTTAGGACGGAGAACTCGGGAACTGGAAAGTGTTCCATAAACGCCCGCTAACATTACCGTGAGAGGTAGGGAAAGGAGGCCCGTGGAGAGGACGTGCCTGGCCCGGGCTCAAGGAGAATTGAGAGGCCCAGCTGGGACTTGAACTCACCTCCCTGCATTCCAGATGCTGTGCTCTTTCCATCACAATCCGCTGCCTCTTCTTGCCAGAGCATTCATCTCCTCTTGGTCAGGAGCCAGCAGCAGTGTTCTCTTCACCTAGCATTATGGGGTGGAGGGAAGGAGGAGGCAATGAACCTGGCAGTAATGGGATCGGGGAGTACTTGTGGGTGGTGTGAATGACACCATAATGGGCAGTTGAGCATTTTTGTGGGCACCGGCGATTTTTATAACCCATTTGCAAGGCTGCCAATAACTGTTTCCTGAGACCTGGCAGCCATGGATGGTCCCAGGAGACAGATAAGCCTTTTTCTTAATGGCCCATGGGGTAAACTGTACTTTACACGGGGATATAGGTGCAGAGGAGAAGGGAAAAGCCCAGAAAGTTCTTGGTGTGAGGATTCGCTCAACCAGTTTGGGAGAAGTCACTCTGTCCTGGGTGCCAAAAAGCGTGCTAGGACCATGTGACCCAATCAGCCAATCAACAAGCATTTTTTTAAGGAGAGAGAGGGAGAGAGACAGACAGACAGAGAGGGAAGGGGGAGAGAGGGGTGGGGAAGGGAAACAGAGGGAGGGGAGAAAGAGGGAGGAGAGAGAGACAGAGAGAGAGAGAGAGA
>NW_025372768.1:0-6155 GCF_016433145.1 Gracilinanus agilis
AGACAGAGAAAGAAAGAGAGAGAGAAAGAAAGAAAGAAAAAGAGAGAGAGATTTTAAGAAAGAGAGAAAGAGAAACAGGGAGAAAAAAGAGAGGAAGAAAGAAAAGAAGGAAGAAAGGAAGGAAGATAGATAATAGATTTTTTTTGAGAGGAAGAAATTGGTCGTTTATAGAATTGAGGAAACAGAAGGCTCTTTGGATGAGGAAACTGAGATACATAGAAATTAACTGACTTTCTCAAAGTCATCTAGGGAGTAAGTGACAAAGACATGATTTGAAATTCAGGTCTACTAATTGCAAATCCAACATTCTGCTGTACTAGAATATCTCACAGAGTCCCACAAAGAAACTTGGGCCCAGAGAAATATTATATTCCTAATCAGTGGCAAACATGGCACTAGGACCATGAGTGTCTTGGTTACCAATTCAAGGCTCTTATCCACCATGCTGAAAATGTATCCAGATAACCTTATGCAGAAAGATAGATTTTTTTTTTCTAATGAGTCTAGAAAATCAATGGTATCCCTGTAAAGAATTTTGTGAGTATAAAAAGCACAGTAATAAAGCCAACCAACATCTTTTTCATAATATTGCATTTTTAACAATATGAAATTCTTTTAATCAATAGAATGGTTCAATCTGGAGCCTTTGCTGCCAAATTTTAGCCAAGAAAATAATATACCTTTGAAAATAGGCATTTATAATGGAAATTTAACTCTCTGACTGCTATGAGCCCCTGTTGTAAAACCAGCTATGCATGGCACATCTTTCATTTATCCACAAAGTTATCAAGAGAGGCATTAAAGTAAATCCTTGTACAATTTAACAAGAGTCAGCAATAGAAAGGCTCTAGTTAATGTATACTATACATATATATGGCATAAACATAAAAAAAATCAGTTTGCTAGAGCTCTTTTTTCATTTTTATAATCCTTTAAATTATTTTGATTTGCCTTTTAAAAGAGAAGTCAAAGTAATTCCACATGACATTGATATACATAGAATATAGTAATCCAACAGTTAAAGTCCACTATGGCATTTCTTATTACTAATAACAATCTATTAAGTAATAAACCAGGAAGTTCATTGATATAAACCTATTCATTTTTTTCTTCTATGACTCCTAAAAGAAAGATTCTATTTTCAAGTTGAGTCATGGCTGGTTGAAATAACTGTGTTATTTTAATATAAAGTGCCTTAGTAATTTCACATTTGTCAAATAGTTCTCAAAGTTTAGCAATTTATGGAATACCAATGTCAGGTTTTGCTAGAGGCAGTAAAAATTCCAAAGATTCACCTGTCTTTATCTGCCTATTTTATAACTCCATGGTTTCATGGGTTTTAAAACTACTTGCTCCTATTATGTATTTCATGATTTGGAAATTTTGATTATGAAGAGGCTTTTCCTTTAGTCTATTGGGTACAATAAAAGTATTTATCTTAGAGCCCCTTTCAGTAATACCATCAGCAAATAGATGCTCAGGATAGAAAAAGAAATGACATGATCTTGCCCTCAAGGGGCTTATAGTCTAGTTGACAGGAGGGTACCATATGCCAAGTTCCCTATCAATAGTGCAGTCACTCAGCTTTATAGGAATTCAGAGAAGAAATGACCACAGTATCCTAGGCTTTAAATCAAAGATATCATTTAGGAAAGGAGGAAAGAGGAGGGTGGAAGGCATTCCAGGTAGAACTGGATGTAGGTTGTAATGTTTGTGTTACATTCAGAGAATGTAAATATGGAAAAGTTTAGCAATAAGCATCCCTGAAGAGGAAACAGATCAAGATTGATGTCCAGATTTCCAGAAGGTCAAGATGTAAGACACTTCAGAGCAATGACTTTTTTTTTGTTATTGTTTAGTTGATTAGTCATGTCTGACTCTTCGTGACTCCATTCAGGATTTTTTTTTCAAAGCTAATGGAATGGCTTGCCATTTCCTTCTCTAAGTCATTTTATAGATGAGAAAATTAAGAGAAGCCGTGCAAAATGATTCTCACAGGTTCACATAGCTAGTAAGTGTTTGAGGCAAGATTTGAACTCCAATCCTCTTGACTCCAGGGTCCGTATTCTATCCACTGCACCACCTAGATGCTCTAGGTCAGGGACAAGTAAAATATTAATATGGCAAACAATAGGTTTTAGGCTAGATTTGGAAAGAAATGAAACTATAATGGATGAGATGGACTAAAGACTATAGGCATAAATTAGGGAATATAAAGTCTCAGTAAGGGTGAAGAGTAAGTTTAGTGTGAATAGGAGTGTGAGAAATAGAAATATGGAAGCCTATGAATGAAGGCTAGGATTTGGACATTCTAAGTCTTAGAATCCACATGTTTCAGTTTGTGATTAAGGGAACAGGAATTGAAGAGGGTATGGATTCTCATAGTGAGAATGTTGGAGTGATTATCAAAATGGGCAGATATTCAAGCCCACACTGGTAATGGCAGGAAGTAGTAATAAGGAGAACAAAACGCTAGGCACTAAAGGTAATTACCTGAGAGCAACAAAGATAATGATAAAAATATAATATGGACCTCAAAAGGTTTAAAGCCAGTGAATTATGATGGTTAAAGAATAGACTGCATAGAAAGTAGTACAGTCATCCTTCCTCATAGAAATAAAAGGAAGAGTGGCCATTAATAGAGAGGTTTCCAGGGATGAAGAATATTCAAAGGAGATATCGGTTTCCATTTAAATAAGGAAAGAAGAAATGATTGTTGGAAAATTTGATGATAGAGAGATTTGTAACAAAAGTGTGAAAGGAACAGGGGAAGGAAAGTTTTCCAAAGGTATGGTGAAATAGGGCAGTGGTAGGTAAATGAGGTTGAGGCAGGTTGAAAAATGGAAGAGTATTTTAAGAGGCAAATAATATCATTTTATTATTATTAAAATAGTTGTGACCTTCTTGCTAAGTCATTTAAGTTAAGTCGTGTCCATTTCTTCATGACCCCATTGGATTTTCTTGACAAAGACACAGTACTAGAGTGCTTTGCCATTTAATTCTCCAGCTCATTTTACAGATAAGGAAACTGAAGCATACAAGGTTAAATGACTTGCCAAGACTCACTATGGAATTTTTTTCAATTCAGAGTTCCAAATAGATCGTAAGCCCTCAAATAGAGGGCATATTCATATGTAATAATTATCTCATTTGATGCCCAAATTTATGATTCATACATAATAGGTCCTTAATACTTGCTTTTCAATAATGATTATATCTTAAGGTTCATAAATCTCTTTACAAATATTATGCTATTTTATCCTCACATCAACACTGGGAGGTAGGTGCTATTATTATCTGCTTTTACAGATGAATAAATTGAGGCAGAAGAAGGTGACCTGTTTGGGTCATATGCCTATTTAAATGTTTGAGACTAGATTTGAACTCAGGTTTTCTTAACTCCAGGGGCCACATTTTTCCCACTATGCTGGCTTTTGTTGTTGTTCAGTCTTTTTGAGTTGTATCTGACTCTTTGTGACCCCATTTAGGGTTTTCTTAAGAAAGTTATTAGAGTAGCTTGCCATTTCCTTCTCCAGTAGATTAGGCAAAGATTAAGAGACTTGCACAAGATCATACAGCTAATAAATGAGACCAGATTTGAACACAGGAAAATGAATTTTACTGACTCTATGCCAGGCGCTCTATCCACTGTGCCATCTAGTTTCTCTTTCTATGCCAGCTAGTTGCTTTATTTGTATTTTGGTTTATTGATATCTTTTGTTTTTCATCACCTAAATGTCTCACTTCATCCTTCCTCTTACCTTTTCCTAGAGAGTTATTCTTACAATAAAGAATAGAAAAAATAATTCCATAATAATAGTCTCCAAAAGAATATGACATTCCTGAAGTATTTCAGTCTTGCTTCTAAATTTGTCACTATTAAATTATCCCTTCCATTTAACTGAAAATCTATAGTTGAAAGTAGAAGTGATAACTAAGTAGTTCAATATTATCTTAAGAAAATAATTTTCCATTGCCACAATCTTTAGGAATTTGGATAATTTCATCAAAGACTTGACAGCATTAATCCAATATGAACCATGTTAAGAGACCAGGGATATTAGTTTGAAATTGAAATCTTGATGAGGGCTATAATGCATATATCCATGCAATACTAAAATTATCCTTTCTACTATGAAGCAGGGGTCCTAGCTGATTGATCTCAATTAATCAGTTCAGTTTCAAGGAAAACTAGGTTAACTGCAGACCCACCATGTCCTCAAGCTAAGGTAAAGGGCATTTTAGGCAATGGATAAGGAGGAGGTTCATATTGGAAGCTGTGAGATATGTGCCTTTCTCTGCTTTAATGGCCACAGGACACAGAGAAGAAGAGTCTTATCAAATCAACATAGATCTCTTACTGTCCCCTCTCTACCACCATTCTCACACTGTCAACAGACACATTTCCCTCAGTAATAATTTACAATTAGGGTAGATCCTCTATTTTTCCTATTAAGCAATTTACATTTTGGAATTTTCTTTTAGAAATAACCACTGTTGTAGGTAGTACAGTAGACAGAGTGCTAGACCTGGAATCAGGAAGATTCATCTTTCTGACTTCAAATCTGGTCTCACACTAGCTGGATGACCCTGGACAAGTCATTTAATCTTGTTTGCCAGTTTCCTCATTTGCAAAATGAGCTAGAGGAGGAAAAAGCAAACCACTCCAGTTTCTTTGCCAAGAAAATCCCAAATGAAGTTATGAAGAGTTGGATATGACTGAAAGAACTCAACAACAACAACAAAAACAGCAAAAACTTGGTGATAAATACTTATTGTAGTGAATATAAATTATAGTGAACACGTATTGAAGTAAATACTAATTATAGTGAATATTATAGTGGACTGGGAATCAGGAAAACTTGGGTTCAAATCCCTCTGCTGATACTAGCCTCAGTTTCAGCTGTAAAATTGGGATAAGGAAGTAACAGTTACTTCACAAGGTTATAGTTTGTATCACATTGTATATGCCATACAAGGCATTGTGTAAGCTTTAAAGAGGGAGGAATTGAATCTGTGATTTTAGGAGAATAGGAAATTCCTCCTAGTGATGCAAGTTAGTGCTATTTCTACTACTAGGTTCTGAGAAATTCAATTGTTTACCCAGGGTCCAATGACTGTCAAGTGTCAGGGGCAAGATTAGAATTTAAATTTTCAAGTCTTCAAGACCAATCTTTAAAGCATTCTAATAACATCAACTACAAATAAAAAAAGATTCCCATTCTGATACTTTATCATGATATAGAATTGATTCTAGAATCCCCCAAATTATGCATGACTCAAGGCAGGTTCTATCAGGCTGGAGATCCTTCAAGTATCAGCCGAGCAATGAATGGTGTAATATAGTTATAGCTTGGTAGGCAAACTAATTTAGGTCTCATTGCCAAGTTGGCTTTTTATTGGTGGGATTTTTTAGCCATTGGGGTTCATGAAGTTCACCTAATTGGTGACCATTGATTGATAGTGGTGTCAGTGGAGAGAAATGCCTGGAAAAATGAAACTGCAGCTTTGTGAAATAACTTAAAGTAACACCATGTATATTTTACCCTAAAAACTTCATTTATGTTATATCCTGAACATTGAAGAGACTGATCCCATGTCTGCCTCTCACAGACTCATAGATTTAGAGCTGGTAGGAACCTATGAGGCTATCTAATCCATCCCCCTTTTACAGATGACAAAACAGAGACTCGGAGAGACTTAGGGATTTGCCCAAAGTTACAAAGGTAAGGAGGATCAGAGGTGGGATTTGAGTCCAGGTTCTCTGACTCCAGAGGAGATAGCTCTTTGCACTGTAACATACTGATAGTATAATAGAACTCTTGGATTTCAAATTGAAAGTCTTAAGTCCTTTTTTTAAGTTTCCTATGAGATAATGAATGAGTGAATGAATGAATGAGAATAATTGAATGTTACTTGCTGCCCACTTCTTTGTGTGAATTATAATACTCGAGATAACAGTGATATGTACCTCATTAGAGGAGCTAGGTGGGTAGTTAAGAGAACAAAAATTCTAAGTCAAGACAACCTGAGTTCAAATGTGACCTCAGACATTTACTAGCTGTGTGTCTCTGGTTAAGTAATTTAACTTCTGTTTGTCTTTATAGGTGGGAAACGAGAGAGAGAGAGAGAGAGAGAGAGAGAGAGAGAGAGAG
>NW_025372769.1:0-5124 GCF_016433145.1 Gracilinanus agilis
ATAATCTTTTGGTATTCCTTTTCAATCTGGTCATCTCTGGTGTTCAATTGCAAGATTCTACCTTTTAAACAGTTATTTTCTTGCCAGATCTCTTCCATTTTCCTCAAAATCTCAGTTTTGAAATCTTCCATAGCTTGTGAGGAGTTTTCCTTATTTGATGAGGGTCCGGATGCTTGTTTGTTCTCCTCCTCTGTTTGCTTGGTTGTCTGGATTTTCTCTGTGTAAAAGTTGTCGAGTGTTAAGGGCTTCTTTTTCTTGTTGTTATTCTTTCTCTTCTGTGTTTCCTGAGGTTGGTTAGCCATCATTAGCCCAGCAGCTTCTCAGGTTTATCCTCGCGCTCAGTGTCTGTCCGCGGTCTATTGGTACCTGAGGTCTGAGTTCTGGTTTTTTCCAAGGTCAAGCCCCCTAGTGGACCCCCTTGCTTGATCCTCTGCAGGAGGTTCCTTTACAAGTCTCAGGGAGCTGCTTCCACAGTCTTATACCCGTCTGCACTGGTTCCCCACTCAGGTTTTCAGAGCTTTAGTTCCTGGCTGTGTCTGCCTCCACCCACGCCTCCGCCAGTGCCTGTGCGCTCTGAGCTGGGCGTCCACTCTCTGCCCTTGCGCTCAGATTTCGCTTGCGTTCTCTTGCTTATTGGGGTCCTAAATCTTGCTGCTCTCAGGAACAGGCCCCGGAGCTGCCAATGACTCGATGGGTGCCCCAAACTTGCTGTATTTCTTTTTAGCTGGCTTCAGAGCTATAGATTTTGTGTGTGGAGGGGGTGGGGGTGGGGTGGTTGCTCAGCCTGCGATTTAGTGAGAGCCCTTTATAGCCTGGAAATGTCTCGATTCCACGTACCTTCCACGCTGTACCCTGTTGTGGTGTTCCTCTGTTCGTCTGGACTTGTTTTTATGTCCCCTTGAGGAGTTTTGTGTGTTTTGGTCAGGAGAGGTTAAGAGCTGCTTCTTACTCTGCCGCCATCTTAACCCGGAAACCTGCTCTATTTCTTTTTAACTGGCTTCGGCGCTATTGGTGGTGTGTGTGGTAGGGGTGGGGGTGGGGTGGTTGCTCAGCCCGCGATTTAGTGAGAGCTGTTTCACCCCTTTATAGCATGGAAATGTCCTGATTCCATGTACCTTCCACGCTGCACACTGTTGTGGGGTTCCTCCATTCGTCTGGACTTGTTTTTATGTCCCCTTGAGAAGTTTTGTGTGTTTCGGTCAGGAGAGGTTAAGAGCTGCTTTTTACTCTGCCGCCGTCTTAACCCAGAACCAGGACCATATTGTTTTGATGATCACCACTTTAGAGTACAGTTTAAGATCTGGTACTCTTTAGACTCCATCCTTAAAATTGTTTTTTCATTATTCCCTTGATATTATTGATCTTTTGTTCTTCCAAATAAATTTTATTATAATTTTTTCTAATTCTATAAAAAAAAGTTTCTTGGTAGTTTGATAGGTATGGCACTGAATAAGTAAATTTATTTGGGTAGGATTGTAATTTTCATTATGTTAGCTCTTCATACCCATGAGCAATTAATGTTTTTTTTTTCAATTATTTAGATTTAGTTTTAATTGTGTGGAAAACGTTTTGTAGTTGTATTTATATAATTCTCATGCTATCTTTTGTGATGCAGGGAGGTTATGGAGGGGCTGGGACTCCTGTGGATAGAATTTATTATGTAGATATAAAGAAAAGTAAGCTAAATATATAGGAGATTTTTGATTTAATTTGTGTCCTATCTTCTTTTTCTTTGTACATAGAAATCCTGGTTTGATTTGATTTTGTAAACATTTAGAAGAATAAAAAATAAATTATTAGGAAAACTACCCTGATATTTTATAACCAGGGTCAAAATAGACATTTAAAGAATATATCAATACCATCTTGAAAGATATTCCCAAATGGCAATGCAAGCATATTTTAGCCAAATTTCAGAGCTCTCAGTTCAAGAAGAAAATATTATAAGCAACTAGAATGAAATAATTCAAAAACCATGAAGGCACAAGCACAATCATGCAAAATTTAGCATATTTCATGATAGAGCAAAGGATTTAGAGTATGGTATTCCAGAAAGCATAGGAGCTAAAATTACAACTAATAAAAATGTACAGAACAAAACTGAGTGTAAACCTTTTGGGGAAAGTGGATTTTTAATGAAATAGAGGACTTCCAAGCATTCTTGGTGAAACAACATTAGCTGAATAGAAAATTTGATATTAAAATAAAAACTCCAGAGAAACATAAAAAGACAAATATGAAAGCAATTCATAAAGTACTCAATAAACTTCAATCATTTATATTCTTATCTGGGAAAAATTGAAACATGTAACTACTAATAACATTTTTAGGGCAGTTAGGTGGAGTCTGTATAGACAGAAGATATGGATAGGAGTAAATTATACAGGAATTTTTTAAATGAGTAGCTTTGGAAAGAGTTATGCCCTTGAAAATGAGTAAGGGAAAAGAAAAGGGAAAAACCTTCTACACAAAGAGACACGCAAGAGAAAGCTTTAATACTGAACTGAAAAATGGGGGGGGGTGGTAAGATTATGCTTGAATCTCACTCTCATTGGAATTGGTTGAAAGAAGGAAAAATAAATATGCACAATTGGTTGGTCTGAGGTATGGAAATCTATCTTATCAAATAGGGAAGAAGGAGAAAGAGGGATAAGGAAATGGGGGGTGATTAAATGAAGGGTAAATTCAGGGAAGGAGTCTGAAGAAAAACCTTTTGAAAAGAACAGAATGAAGGAGAGAGCAACAGACAGACAGACAGACAGAGATGGAGACAGAAAGAGATAGAAAAAGACAGAGAGGCTGAAAGAGAGAGAGAGATACAGAAAAAAATTTAGATTATCTGAAATACACATTTAGTAATCACAACTGTGAATGTAAATGGGATGAAATCACCCATACAATGTACGTGAATATTGAAATGGATTAAGAACCAGAATATAACAATATGTTTACCAGAAGCATACTTGAAACAGAATGAAACATAGATAATTATTTATAAGGGTGTGGAGCACAATCTATTATGCTTCAGCTATAGTTCATAAAAGGCAGGGTTTGTAATCATAATCTCTGACAAAACAAAATTGAAAATATGACTAAATTAATGAAGATAATCAGTGAAATTTCTTTTTGGAAAATGAGGTAATAAATATTATTAACATTTTATTTGATTTATTTAATATTAAATGAGGTAATAAAATATTAATAAGTAAAAACAATGAGGTAATAAAAATGTAGTAAGTTTCTCAGATGAAGTTTTCATTTCTCAGATCTATAGAGAAAAGAGTGTAATTTATAAAATTGAGAACCTTTTCCCAACTGATAATGGTCAAAGGATATACTGAAGAAATTAAAGCTATCTATAGTCATATAAAATGCTCTAATTATTGATTAGAAAAATATAAATTAAAACAACTCTAAAAAATCACCTCAACCGTATACAAATGACAAATGATGGAGGGGATGTGAGAAAATAGGTGAACTAATGAATTATTGTTGATAGAATCATGAACAAATCCAGCCATTCTGGAGAACAATTTGGGACCATGTACAAAAGGCAACAAAACAGTACTACTCTTTGAACTAAGAATACCACTACTAGATATCCCAAAGATATCAAAGAAGAATTTAAATGATCTATATGTACAAAACATTATATAAACTGTTTTTGAGGTGGCAAAGAATTAGAAATCGAGTGCATGACCATCAATAATTGGGGAATGACTGAATAATCTTTGGTACCTAATTGTGACGGAACATTATTTTGCTATAAGAAATGATGATAGAAATTGGTTTCAGAAGAAAAAAACAACAGAATGACAACATCTATGTCAGTGATTCCAAAAGTGGGTGCTACTGTCTGCTGGTGGGTGCTACAGCGATCCAGGGGGGTGGTGATAGCCACAGATGTATTTATCTTTCCTATTAATTGTTATTAAAATTTTAAAAATATTTAAAATTTAACATATTTTTTAAAAATTAATTTCCAGGAGTTCTGGGTTAAGATGGCGGCAGAGTAAAAAGCAGCTCTTAACCTCTCCTGACCGAAACACACAAAACTTCTCAAGGGGACATAAAAACAAGCCCAGACGAATGGAGGAACCCCACAACAGGGTGCAGCATGGAAGGTACATGGAATCAGGACATTTCCATGCTATAAAGGGGTGAAACAGCTCTCACTAAATCGCGGGCTGAGCAACCACCCCACCCCCACCCCTACCACACATACCACCAATAGCGCCGAAGCCAGTTAAAAAGAAATAGAGCAAGTTTGGGGCACCCATCGAGTCATTGGCAGCTCCAGGGCCTGTTCCTGAGAGCAGCAAGATTTGGGACCCCAAAAAAGCCAAAGAACGCACGCGAACACTGAGCGCGGGAGCTATGGAGGCGTGGGAGGAGGCAGACACAGCCATGAGCTAAAGCTCTGAAACCCTGAGTGGGGAACCAGCGTGGACGGGTATACGACTGTGGAAGCAGCGCCCTGAGACTTGTAAAAGAACCTCTGGCAGAGGATCAAGCAAGGGGGTCCACCAGGGGGCTTGACCTTGGAAAAAACCAGAACTCAGACCTCAGGAGCCAAAAGACCGCAGACAGACCCCAAGCGCGAGGATAAAGCTGAGAAGCTGCTGGGCTAATGATGGCTACCCAGACTCAGGAAGTTCAGAAGAGAAAGATAAACAAAAAGAAAAAGAAGTCTTTATCACTCAACAACTTTTACACAGAGAAAATCCAGACAACCGAGCAAGCAGAGGAGGAGAACAAACAAGAATCCGGACCCTACTCAAATAAGGAAAACTCCTCACAAGCTATGGAAGAGTTCAAAACTGAGATTCTGAGGAAGATAGAAGAGATTTTGCAAGAAAATAACAGTTTAAAAGGTAAAATCTTGCAATTGGAAAGTGAGGCTCAGAAATCAAATGAACTGATAAGCAAATTGAACCACATTGAAAAAGAAAACCAAAAGATCATAGCTGAAAACCAGTCTCTAAAGGCTAGAATTGAGCAGTTAGAAGCTAATGATCTCTCAAGACAACAAGAACAAATAAAACAAAGTCAAAAGACTGAAAAAATAGAAGGAAATTTGAAATATCTCAATGAGAGAGTGACAGACCAAGAAAACCGGTCTAG
>NW_025372770.1:0-6294 GCF_016433145.1 Gracilinanus agilis
TATATATATATATATCTGGATAGAATTGAATGAGAACAGAAAAGAGTGTGCCTTTTTAGCAATATATGACAAAAATTGACCATATATTAGGGCACAAAAATAGTATAATTAAATCTAAAAAAGCAGAAATATTAAATGCATCCTTTTCAGATCATAATGCAAGAAAAATTGAATATAATAAGGCACTATGGAAATATAAAGTAAAAATTGATTAGAGAATAAATAACAATCCTAAAGATATAGTGAGTTAAAGAAAAATCACAGAAAAAATAAATAATTTCTTTAAGGAGAAGGATAATAATGAGATAACATACAAAAACATAAGAGAAGTATCAAAAGCAAAAGAGGAAACAATTTATATCTCTAAATGCTCATATTAATAAAATGATTAAAAAATCAAGGAATTAGAAATACAGTGTAAAAAATAGAAAAAAAAACAATTAAAAACACTCCAATAAACACCAAATTAGAAATCTTGAAAATTAAAGGTGAGGACAATAAAATCTATTTTAAGACAAACACTGAGGTAATAAATAAATCCAGGCATCAGTTTTATAAAAAATCAACAGGGGGAGACTTCTGGGCTAAGATGGCTGACCTGGAGAATGAACTTCATGACTCTTCCTACTACCAATCACAACAAAACATTTCAAAAGGACAAAAATCAAAATCTGATGAGGAAAGTTCTACCATAGGGTGCACCTTAAAGATAAGCAGGGTTTGAGCATTTCCACACTATAAGGGGGTAAAATTACACCTATCAAAGCATAAGCTGATCACCCCTACCTCACTCCACCTGTTTTGCTAGAGTCAGAATGAAGGCTGGAACAATCTCTAGATTCTCAGGAGATGGCTGAGGGCACCACAGTCTTCACCCTGAGGATAGTGCAAAACCTTGATGGTGAGAATTGGTACCCACTGAGCATGGAGCTTGAGAGCAGGGATAGCTTAGAGATAGGCTGCCCACAGCAGAAGCCAAGGAGACTGGAAAAATAGCCTCAGGACAAAAACTGCTCTATAGCTTGAAATCCCAAGAGTTGGCTGGTCTCCTCACTCAGACTTCTGGATGAGAAGGAATGATAAAACTAAGACAGCAATGGCCACCAACACCCAAGAGCTATAATCCACACCTACCAAAATAAGTAAGATACAACAGAGAAAGCCTCTGACATTGGATAACTTCTATGGAGAAAAGGTGCAGAGTACAGAGCTGACAGCAAAGAGTGACAAACAAGAAAACACATCCAAACTTTGCAAAAAAAAAATGGAAATTGTTCACAAGCATTTGAAGAACTGAAATTAGAGTTTAAGAACCACGTAATATATATGGAGGAACAATGGGAAGAAAAATGGGAGAAAGAAATGCAAATAATTCAAAAGGAAAATAGCAGAATTTCCCACCTGGTAAAAGAGGCACAGAAATTATGTGAAATAATAATCAAATTGAAGACCAGAATTGACCTACTAGAAGCAATGAAAAGCAGGTTAGACAAAACAAAAAAGGAAAATCAAAAGATCATAGTTGAAAAACAGTTTTTAAAGACTAGAAATCAGCAAGTAGAAGATAATGATCTCACAAGAAAGCAAGAATTAATAAAGCAAAGTCAAAAGAATGACAAAATAGAAGGTAACATGAAATATCTCATTGAGAAGATGATAGCTCTGGAAAAATGGTCCAGGAGAGACAATTTGAGAATCATTTGTCTGCCTGAAAACCTAGAAAAAAACAGAAGTCCTGACATAGTACAAGAAATTATCCAAGAAAATTGCCCTCATATTCTGGAATAAGAGGGCAAAATAGACCTTGAAAGTCTCCATAGATCACCCTCTATATTAAATCATCAAAAGACAAACCCCAGAAATGTAATTGCTAAATTCAAGAGCTTCCAAGCCAAGGAGAAAATATTGCAAGAAGCCAGAAAGAGACAACAATTCAAATTTCAAAGAGCCCCAGTCAGGATTACACAGGATCTGGCAGCTTCCACTCTAAAGAACCTCAAGGCTTCAAATATGATATTCAGAAAGGCAACATAACTGAGTCTACAACCAAGGATCACCTCCCCATCAAAATTGACTATATACTTCCAGGGGAAAGTATGGGCATTAAAGAAAACAGAAGATTTCCAAACGTTTGTAAAAAAAAAGAATAGAACTAAATGGAAAAAGATGTCCAAATACAAAATTCAAAAGAACTATAAAAAACTAAATAAGAAAGAGGGAAAACAAATTTTAAGAGCCTCAATAACATCAAATTGTTTATATTTCTATATGAAAAAATTATATCTGTAACTCTCAAAAACTGTTTTCACTATCATAGTAGTTAGAAAATTATTCATAGGTAGAGTTTAGGGTACTAAGAGGTTTAAGATGATATGTATAAAAAAGGTGGGGAATAGAAGATGGCACCAAGAGAAACTTGAAGGAAGAAAAAATTGGATGAATTATACCACATGAAGAGGCACATGGGAGGGGAAGGAAATGAATACTATTATAAGAAGGAGAGGAATTGAGTGCTAATAGGTAATACATAAACCTTACTCTCAGTAGAATCAAATCTGAGAGGGAAGAGCATCTAGATCCATTGAGGTATAGAATTCTTTCTTACCTCACAGGGAAGTTGAGAGGGAAAAACCAAGGAGGGGGGAGGGATGTGAGGAGTACCAAAAGGGAGGAAAAGAGAGGGGAAGGGAATTTAATATATTCTAAAGAAAAATAAAAGAGGAATAAGAATGGAAGGGATGGGAAGGGAAATAAAATAAGGGTAGGGATAAGGGGGACTGATTAAAAGACTGGTGTAAAAGGAAATAGTGAAAGAAGAAAGGGCAGTACTAGGAAAGGAGGAGATAAAATTAAAATGTTGGTGAATACACAGGTGGTAATCATAATTCTGAATGTGAATGGGATGAACATCCATAAAACAGAAGCAAATAGCAGAGTGGATTAGATACTAAAATCTTACCTTATGTTGTGTATAAGAAACACATATGAGGTAGTTAGACACACACAGTGAAAAGGAAAGAAGTAGAGCAAAATGTATTGGGCATCAACTGAGAAAAAAAAGGCAGGAGTCACAATCATGATATCTGACAAAACCAGAATAAAAATACATCTGATTAAAAGAGATGGGGAAGGTAATTACATGCTGATAAAAGGCTAGACAATGAGGAAATATCATGTATGCACCAAATGCACCAAATCAACATGTATGCACCAAATGGCATAGCATCCATTTTTAAAGGTGAAACTATTAGACCTTAAGGAGGAAATATATAGTAAAATTGTACCAGTGGGAGACCTGAACCTTCCTCTATCAGCTCTAGATAAATCAGACCAAAAAATAAATAAGAAAAAGGTAAGAGATATGAATGAAATATTAGAAAATTTAAAGTTAATAGATATATATATAGAAAAATAAATAGGGAGAAAAAGGAATACACCATCTTTTCAGTAACACATGGTACATTCACAAAGACCAGTCATGCATCAGGGCATAAAAACATGGCAAAAAGATGCAAAAAAGCTGAAATAATAAATGTAACCTTTTCAGATCATAATGCAATAAAAATAATAATTTGTAAGGGTAAATGGAGAGGCAAATAAAAAATTAATTGGAAATTAAATTATATAATTCTCCAAAATTGGTTGTTTAAAAAACAAATCATAGAAACAATTAATTTCATTGAAGATAATGTCAACTAGGAGACATCATATCAAAATTTATGGGATACAGCCAAAGCAGTACTCCGGGGAAAATTTATATCCCTGAGTGCATATATCAACAAATCAGAGAAGGAAGAGGTTAATGAATTAGGCAATAAATTAAAAAACTAGAAAGAGAACAAATGAAAAATCCCCAAATAAAAACTAAATTGGAAATCCTAAAAATTAAAGGAGAAATTAATAAAGTAGAAAGTGAAAGAATTATTTAACTAATTAATAAGAATATGAGCTGGTACTTTGAAAAACATATAAAATAGATAAAATACTGGTTAATCTAACAAAAAAAGGAAAGAAGAAAAGCAAATTAACAGTAGCAAAGATGAAAAGGACAACCTCACCTCTAATGAAGAGAAACAAGGTAATTATTCAGAAATATTTTGCCCAATTATATGGCAACAAATACAGAAATCTAGGTGATATGGATGAATATTTACAAAAATATAAACTGCCTAGAATAACAGAGGAGGAAAAGGAATATTTAAATAATCCCATATGAGAAACAGAAATCAAACAAGCCATCAAAGCACTCTCTAAGAAAAAACTCCTAGGGCCAGATGGATTCACAAGTGAATTCTATCAAGTATTTAAAGAACAACTAATCCCAATACTATACAAACTATTTGACAAAATAAAAAAAAGATGGAGTCTTACTGAATTCCTTTTATGACATTGGGAGTAGAAACAGTGAAGAAAAACAACTGCTTGATCACACGGTTCTATGAGGATTTGATTGGGGATGTAGATGCTAACTGATCACTCTATTGCAAATATTAATAATATGAAAATAGGTCTTGATTAATGACACATGTAAAACCCAGTAGAATTGCTCTTGCCTGCAGGAGGGGGCTGGAAGAGAGGAAGTTAAGAATATGAATCATATTTTCTTTTTAATAGTCTTTAGAAATAGGGAAGTTCATAACTTATGATTTTCTTGAAAATTTTATTTTTAATTTTTTGTGTTTTTATTTTCTCATGCGCTCTCAAATCAAATATTTTGCTCAGGTCAGCTCCTATTTTTTTAAAAAAGAAATGCTTAGAATACCTATATTTTGTTGTATGTAATTTTTTCACTAATTATTAGGCTCAGGATTATAGGGTATACAATTGTGGGTTGCATCTTGAAGTCTATTTTTTAATATTATATTATTCCATTCTCTTCTGTGTCATTTAATTTCCTTTACCTTATACTTGACAGTCATTCTCTTAGTCAGTTGAAGAATTTATGTTTTATCATTACATTTTAAAATATAAAGACTACATGATTTGCTATTTAAAGAATTACTTACTTCTTCTACCCCTCTCTCTCAGATCATCTGTTAGTTATTTTTACATTAGTAATTGTTTTCTCATCAGAAATTCAGGGAAGTCTCCACTTCATTTCATTATGATCTTCACAATTTCTGATCTGTCATATTCTTCTAGGACATTTTTGATCCTTACATTGGCTCTATATATCTTATCTTTGATATTTGTTTGTTTGCCTTATACAGAGTAGATATTAACATTTAATTTTATTGAGTTTTGCTTCACTTATTCCAGATTGTGCTTTATTTTAGTATATTTCTATTTACAATCTGCAGTTCTATCTTTGGCTTCTTTGAAGAGATTAGTAATTATATGTTTAATTTTTTTATTCAATTCTGCCAATTTCTTTCTATTGTGCAAATAATAATTTCTGCTATTGAAATTCTTATTAGTCTTATGAAACATTTGGGAACATCCTGCCACAATTATATGTTCTGTGTAGGAGTCCACATAGTCTTCAGTCTCATCACATGTTGATTCAATTTCACATTGTTTTGTAATATTTATTGGAAGATTTTTAGATTCATATAGATATCTCAGTTGAGTTCTTCATTTGGATTTTATCATATTCTTTATTGATTTTAATGATTTGAAGTGAGTTTTCTTTCTCATGAGTTCTTTTGTAAGGTTTTATTTTCCCCCTAATATTATCCTGTCATATGCTCTCTGACTCTTTCTCCCCCTTTCAATGATTGAGCTAAGGATTAGACCTCAAAACTATTTCTCTTCTAACACTGAATAATTCACTTCTAAACCTCCCCTAAAACAGAGCAGGCAGATTTGAGGTAGGCTGCTTATTAACACAGTATGGTAGGTGAGGGTAGTGGTAGATGTGATGGTTAATATTGCAGTTATAGCTAGAAAATTGTCCAGTAGATAGCAGGTCACAAGCTTTTGGCTGAATTTGTGTGGAACAAAGTATGGGAACTGGTAGAAGAGGGAATACTGAATTGAGCATGTCAAGTATGATCTTTCTTTGCTATTAATTCAACAGAGTACTGATTAGTAAAACTTCTTTGCCTACAGAGATGCATATAAATATTTTATATCTTGTGTTTAATGTTTAAATGGGGAATTTTAAAGAGTTTATGAGAACTACAGAAAATATATCATCTTTCATCTTACTGATCATGTGACTCCTAAAGAGCTTTAACATTTAATTTTTCAACTATAAACTTCTTTTTTCTTTTTTAAATTTATAATTAATTAATTTAATATTTAATTTATAATATTTAAGATAATAATAAATATTTATATTATAAAAAGTTA
>NW_025372771.1:0-4717 GCF_016433145.1 Gracilinanus agilis
GAGAGAGAGAGAGAGAGAGAGAGAGAGAGAGAGAGAGAGAATCATGGCACCTCTCTCCCGAGTTTGTCAAAGAATAAAATGAGATAGCATTTGTGAAGCACAAACCTTAATGGACTATGTAAATGCTAGTCCTACATATATATTATAGACAGATAAACAAATAGGTAGATCCATAGATAGTCAACCAGATTTAATGAGATTTCAGAAAGAATATGTGTTTATATGCACATGTGCATATATTCATATATATGCACAAATAAACTTATGTGTGTATATACATTCAACAACATGTGTGTTGGGGTGGGTGGTTCAGTGATTGACTCAATAAAGCCCCACCCTTATAATTAGATCCATATACCACACTTTGTTTAGTCATTCCCTAATCAAATACTATCCACTCTGTTGACAATTCTTGGCTATGGCAAGAAGCTCAGCTTGGCACTTCCAAGCTGTGGCTGTAAGCCAATGAGTTGTTTAATGTCTCTGAGCCTCTGTGTCCTTATCTATAAAAAGGAGATTAACTACTTATACTATCTGACAAGACTGGTGAGACCGGCCAGTGAAACCATCTCTGTACTGTACAACAAAACTGTAAAAAGTGCATTATCATTGGGAGGGATTGGACCATTTGCTTCAGAAGCAAAACGATCTGAAATGTTTTTGTCAGATATTAGTATATGATTCAGGATTAAGGAATTAATGTCTATACCAAAGGCTTGCAAATGAACCAGAATCCTCAGGACTTGATATCATGAACAGGATTAATTTTTTTTTTTCTTAAAGAGAATCAGAAGATGTAGAATGAGGCGAGCATTGAGCAGGGAGATGAAAGAGGATTCTCGGTCTCTATGCAATTTGATAGGACAAAAGAAAAAAAGAAATTAATTTTTACCTCCAACATAAAAATTAAAAAAAAACAAAACAGCTACTGATGTGGACGTCATTCAGAATCTGTTGCCCATGCGGGATTGTTGACTGGTTGGGACAAAGATCAAAACTAATACTGAAAGTAGAAGGAAAGATAAAGGGAGGGGACAGCGTGAGATTGCGACAGACCCAACCCAATCTGTTTAAACAGGCTGTTTCCACTGAAAAAGGGAAGTAGCTAAAAATAAAAACATTGGTCAATGTGAGGTGAGCCATAGGACCTCACAAAACAATGAGAACAATGTTTGGGGAAACAAGGCTGTAGAAAGCTGGGCTTGCCGTGTCCGTGCTCGTGGGAGCCCTGATCTCAGCAGCGTGTGTACTCTCTGTAACAGCACGAACATTAACTGTTTATACCTCCTTTTCTTGGCTATATCCTCACATACAATAGTAAAGGCTAATAAAGGAACTATCAAATGCACTTGAAGGCTTGTTGGCCTTTTTAATAATCTGTGGATACTGGAGTGGCATCATGCCTAGAATAGGGAGGTCCTAGGTTCAAATCTAACTTCAGACACTTTCTACCTGTGTGACTCTGAACGAGTCATTTAACCCTAGTTGCCCAGCCCTTACCACTCTTCTCACTTACTTACTTATCTGTTTAATATTTTACTTAATTAAATTTTTTATTAAGTAAGTAATGTCATTATAATTAATATTAATTTTAAGACAGAAGGCAAGAGTTTCAAATAATAACAATTTATGAGTCCTGATATAGCTAGCAGAGCTAGAGAATCTTACAAATGTATATAAATAAAACTGTTCTTTTACAGTTGTTTTTCCCTTGGTTCTGTTCATTTCACTCTGTAAAAATCCATGTAAGTATTTCTCATTTTTTTCTGAAACCATTCCTTTCATTTGTTGTGTAACAGCACAATAGCATTCCATAATATCGTGTGTCCCAAAGGTACTGGTGCCATTTTTATCTACCGTAATTTGATCAGCCATTCCCCAGTTGATGAGCATCCCCTTAGTTTCCAGTTCTTTGCCATCATGAAAAGAGATGCTATAAATATTTTTGCACGTCTCCTTTTTCTCTTTCTTTGATCTATTTGGACTATGAGCCTAGCAGTGGTATCTCTGGTTCAAGGAGTTTGAGCAGTTTAGTAACCTCAGGGAGTTAATTCCAATCTGCTTTCCATAATGGCTGGACCAATTCACACCTCTACCAAGAGTGCATTAAATAGGCAGAAAGGTAGCAGAGTGGACAGGGTGCTGGGCCTGGAGTTAGAAAACACTATGACCCTGGACAAGTCACTTAATCCTGTTTGCCTCAGTTTCTTCATCTGTAAAATGAGCTGAAGAAGGAAATGGTAAACCACTCCAGTATCTTTGCCAAGAAAACCCCAAAGTGGGTCATGTAGAGTCAGACACAACATAACAACAACAAAATCCTGTTACTATAGGAAGCAATTAGGCAGCCCAATGGAGAGAGAGCCAGGCCTAGAAATGGGGCCATATCTGGCCTCAGTCACTTTCTAGCCATAGGACCTTGAACAAGTCAACCTCAATTGCATAGTATAGATTTTAAGACAGAAGGTAGGGGTTTATAAAAAAAATTTTTTTAAGATTGCATTAACATGCCTATTTTCTTATTGCCTCTCCAATATTTGTAATTTTTTTTCAGTCAACTTTGCCAGTCTAATGGATGTGAGATAGAACTCCAGAGTTGGTTTAATTTGCACTTCTATAATTATTAGTGATTTAGAGCATTTAGTAATTATTAGAGCATTTTTCATAGTTATTGAGAGCTTAATTATTACTTCCCTACTTTAAGAACTGCCTTCTCATAGTTCTTGAATACTTACCAATTGGGGAATAGCTTTTATTCTTACAAATCTGAATCAATTCTTTGTATAGCTAGAAATAAGGCCTTGGTCAAAGAAACCTGATGCAAGGATTTTTTTCTACCATTAACTGTTTTCTTTTTTATTTTAACTATGTTAAAATTTATGAAAAAAATTTTCTAATTTTATGTGAAAAAATATGGGTTAGTAGTTACTGATATCTTCCTGGTTGTCTTTTTTGGGATAATAATAATATTCTTGAGCTTTTCCGTTCTTTCAGAATCTTCTGTATCTTGCAAATCAATTTAATTTTATGTGATCAAAATTGTCCATTTTATTTTCTGAGATCCTCTCTTATCCTCTGCTTGGTCATGAACTATTCTCTCCCTATCCAGAGATTTGAAAAATAATGTTTCCCCTTGTTCCTCTAACTTGTTTATGATATGACTACCATTTTTTGGGATCTTATCTTGGTATATGTAATTGATTTGCAAAATACTTAAAACAGAAGGTTCTAAAAGAATGAAAAAGCTCAAGAATATTATTATTACCCAAAAAAAGGCAACCTGGAAAATATCAGTAACTACTGACCTTCCCATCTCTATAATATTTTCATGAGATCTATACACCGCTGGAAGAAATCTCCTTATGCCAAGCTCTAATTTTGCCTATCTCTGATTTTATTAGTCAAAGTCTTACCCTTGGAGTCAAGCAAAATAAGGGTAATCCCTCTTCATATGATAGCCCATTAAAAAAAAAAACTTGAAAAACTATAGTTTCACATACAAATAAACCCCTCCTTTCTCTTTTTCTCTTCTCTGAATTACACATTCCCAATTTCTACATCTAATCTTCAAATGACACACTCACCCTCCTCTGGTTTCAGCTTGTTGATATCCCTCTTAAAATATAGTACCCAGAATTGAACAGTTACCTAACTGGTTCTAGGGGAAGACAGTGTAAGAAAACTAGAATTTTCTTCCAACTATTACCAGGATTTTACCATATTGGATTTTTTTTTGTTTTGTTTTGAGGCAAACAGGATTAAATCATTTGCCCAGGGTCACACAACTAGAAATGGCTGAGGCTGAATTTGAACTTGTCTTCTTGACTCTAGCAGTGTGCCAGCTAGCCACCCATTATAGTGTAGCAATTGGCTTAGCCACTTTACCATCCATTTCCCTCTATTTCAATGAATATAATTATGATACCAAGGATACTTGAGGGATTCATTACACAGAGTCTATGAAGCGTTTAGGAAGCTCATGGAAAAGGGTCATGGAGATACAATGCCCAATGGCTATTACATGATTGGAGCCCAGTAATTATGGAGGCCTTCTGAGAGAGGAATCTTTGTAAATATGAGTCAAGACAAAATTTCTTAACTTTTTTGTGTCGTGGACTTCTCTTAGGAAGTCTGGTAATGCCTATATGAACCACTTTTCAGAATAATGTTTTTCAATGCATAAAATAAAAGTCAGAAGATTACAAAGAAAATCAATTATATTAAAACAGCTAATTTTTTTACAATTTTTAAAAAACAAATTTATGAACCCCAGATTAATAACCCTTGGTCTAAGGAAACATGTTTCTGGCAAAGATGTACTGAAACCCAGAAATCTTAGAAGCCTTTTTATTCTGATTCAGTCATTGAACAAACATTTAATCTATTGTATGTTTTCAGCCAAGCTCCCTCTTCCAAGGCAGCTGAGAGAGAGAAAGAGGGGCTGGGTAGAAAAAAAGTGGGGGAAGGGAAGAAGAAATAAAGAAAGATAGAGAGAAAGAAGGAGGAAGAGAGAGAGAGAAAGAGAGAGACAGAGACAGAGACAGAGACAGAGACAGAGAGAAGGGAGGGAGAGAGAGAAAGAGACAGACAGAGACAGAGAGAGGAGGAGAGAGAGAGAGAGAGAGAGGAAGACAGAGAGGGGAAGAGAGAGAAGAAGGAAGAGGAGAGAGAGGGGAAGAGGAAGAGAGGGAGAGAGGGAGGGGGAGAGAGAGAAAGA
>NW_025372772.1:0-6566 GCF_016433145.1 Gracilinanus agilis
GGGAGAGAGAGAGAGAGAGGAGAGAGAGAGGGAGAGAGAGAGGGAGAGGGAGAGATATTTCAGGTTCATGCTATCTTTACCAGGAAATCATTAGCATCTTCAGACTTAGGCTGAAACTCTGAAGAATGAGACAGCAACATTAAGTTTGTAAGGGAGTAATGAATGGGAAGCATTTTGTTCCTGTGAAGGACTATATGAATGCTAAATAATAATGGTGCTTAAGGCTGGCTATCCTATAAAGAGCAGTAAGAAACTCCTATTTCTTCCTATGAAAATAGTACATTAACTCTCCACTGAAGAACATGGTGTGCAGAGGACTCATTGACCCGAGGGAATTATTTTAGGGCATGAGGGATCTGACCCACTCAAGGGTAAATATTACTCACCTACTCATTTGGATTCTGTCATATAGTTGGGTTGCAGGGATTCTACTTCTTTCTGAAAATTTCTGAAAACTTTCCATGAGCAACCATTTCTAAGTATTATTCTGAATGAAAGCCCCTGCTGGTTCACTGTATACATGAAGAAAGCCATTTATCTTTTTGTTATTTACTAACAATCAAATTTTTAAAAAATCTGTATTCGTGGAGTATTCAAATCTCTCCCTCTTGACTCTATTCATGAAGAGTAATCAAATGTGGTTTCAATAGGAAAGTATGTTGTTTTCTCTTTTCACCTGCTGCTAAAGTAGACTATTCAAGGCAGGAGTAAAGTTAAAATGTCAAAATTGTAGAAGAAATTTGCTTAGGATTTGGTGCAGTGAAATTATGGAGCAGCAAAAGGAGATCTATATGTTTAGTGTGTGGTTTGATGGGAAAAGTAATTAATGAAGTCAAGAGACCTGAGTTTGACACCTAAATCAGACATTTACTAACCAGGGTAAACCGCTTCCACTCAGTGGTTCTCACTTCCCACATCAGCAAATAAATAATTTAAATATTCTGGTCCCTTCTAGATTTAATAATATATAATGTTATGAATATTGGATATACCATTATGTTTATTTCATTAATTAAGGAAGCTTAATTATTTATTAACATTTATTAATTCAATACAAGCATTTATTAATCTCCTCCTCTATTGTAGACATACATTCTGGGCATATTAATACAAGAAATGGGATAATCTTTGCCCTCAAGGAGTGTAGAACATGAACTAGTAGAGGTACATGAGACCTTAGAACATACAATTTGAGATGTCAGAGCTGAAGGAAATGTTAGACTTAGCTCCAATCACTCATTTTATAATTAGGAAAATAATACTTAACAAAGGGGAATGGGCTTCCCCAAGAATGCAAACTAAGCTTGTATGAGAAACTGAATTAGAAATTAGGTCTCCTGAGATCCAGTCCAATATAGATTCCATCTTTTTTTAGAGGGAAACTTCTAAAAAATGCATTCTATAACACTGATGTCATGGCCCCTACTTCCTGAAAGCCAGATAGATTACATTTTTTAAGTATCATCCCCAGGATTCTCTAGCACCCTAAAAGGGTTGAGGTAGTACCAGATATCTACTATTGGCTCCAATCTCAACAGATGATTTTGATTCAGTTGTAGGGATAGATCTCCTATACCATTTAGTCATTAACAATAATATTCATATCTTCAAATTTACCCTCTTATATGTAGGCTTAAAACTCCCTTACCTTGTTCTACCTCATTCTCTGGGAAGGGGAAGGAAAATAAGTTCACAGTTTAGTGTAGTTCCTTTGGAGCAGAACCCCAAGTTCCAAATCAAATTATAATAGAACCTAAATAATGTTATGATGTGGTTTTCTAAGTCAATATATGGCCTGTAGGTATCTTTCTATATAATTTAATAACCTCTCTTTTGATTTGAATAGATAATCTCTAAATTCCCTTCCAGCTCTAAATCTCTGATCCTTTGAAATCCTCCCCTTCCCTTGCCCCTATTTAGTCAACAAATGTACTTCTGCTTTCAGATTCCTATTTTATAACTTAATTTCCTGATTCCTTTCCTTTGGCATCAGTCAAGCAATCAGCAAGCATTTATTAAGTGCTTATGACATACTGGGCATTATGCTAAACACTGGAGATTCAAAACTAGGCAAAAAAGGGTGCCTTCCCTTTAGAAGCTTACATTTCAAAGTAAATAAACTGGTACATACAGAGAAGATGGAAAATAATCTTAAAAGATCAGACTATAAAAATGTTATGTTCTTTCTTTAACTCTGAAACAAATACTGTATTCCTCCTCTAATTTCCCTACCATATATACAAAAAAAGACACAAAAGAAACCAAATCACTCCCATGGTGAGAAGTCAATACATAATGCCAGCTTCTTTTGGACTCTGCATCTGTTAAAACAAAGGAAGATCCAGATTCATGACCAAAAATCTGGAGAGAAAAAATACTGATCCCTGAATTTTTGCTTCCTCTTCTGGAAGAAAAATCAAATCAACAAGCCTTTATTAAATATCTACAATGTGCCAGGAAGGGCAGGAATGGCTTGATAAGAATAACAGAACATTTCATTTCCAGGCAAGTGACTCAAAGTAGATAGCCTGATGCTTAAGGTAGCCTACTCAACTTAGAGTAGAATCCAAATCCATATCTCATATTTAGTCAAGTAGGGCAATTTCCTTGGAATGTCCTTTATCTTTATAAGTGGGGAAAATACTTTCCTTATGGGGCTGTTGTGAGAGAAGCACTTTGTACCCTCTAAAATAGTATGGAAACATGAGCCAGTATTATTAATGAACATCCTTATCATGCTGAGGAAGTAATTTTTTAAAATATCTTATGATAGCCAACACACATTCAGGGTGATAAGCACTAAACATGGAAATATCATTTTTTGAGTCAAGAATTTTGTTTGTAGTTGTAATGCAGAATTTCTAAAGTATAATTACTTGGGAAACATAGTTTAATTTGTATCAGTAGAAATTTACAGCTTGTGTATGTTTATATAAATGATCACGAATTGAAACCTCTTGTGCCTCCTTTGATGCATAAGAAAAAATTATTATCTTGCTCTTGTAGGCGAGGGTGACATCAGCTTTCCTGGTGAATTGGCAGTGATCAGCCTTTTAATCAAGAACAAGATTATCGACAGCCAAAGTATGCAAATATGCCATCTGAAAACAACAGTTCAACAGTTTATAATGAGAGGTTTTAGAAAAACTGTACAGTGCAGAATTAGAAATTTCAGAGGATCCTCAAATCTCAGTCTGAAGGAACCCCAGAGGCAATTTACTCCAACAGAGGCTTGACCAAAAATCCTCTTTAGAACCACCCCACCAAATAATCAATATAGTCTCTGACAGGAGATAGGCAGAGAGGGTAAATCCATTATCTTTGGAGGCAATCCATTCTATATTTGGATATTTCTAATCCTTGGAAATATGCTTCTTTTATTAAACCTGTCTGACTCTGGAGCTTCCATCTAGCCCCTGCTAAGTCTTCTCAATGGGGCCATGTCTAAGCCATTAATCTTCCAAATGGCAATCCCCCAGATAGTGATCACTCCTACTGCCCAGCCCCACTTTAGTCTCCAGCTCTTTTTCCTAGGCATTCCTGGTCCCCTTTTCCCAGTTTTTATTCCTCTGATAATTGTAATGAAGCTTTGAAGCATGCCAGATCACCCAACATGGAGGTACTCTGCTTCTCTGCATTTCCCTTCCACTTGGAGAGCAGCCTCCTTCAATTGGCTGTATGGTCATGACAGCTGATTTTAAAATGACCATACCTTGTCACAATATTTCTTTTTGTTCTTGAAGGCTTTTTTCTGCTGGGTCTTATGGATGAAGACGACACAGAATTCACTAGTAGAGAGAACTGAATAATGGTTTTCCCTCCTTTTTCCTTTTAGATTCTCATGGCTTGGGGGGCTGCTATGCTTCTGTCTTTCTGTCCTTCTCAGTTTCACTTAGAGGCTGTAATATCCACCCAAACTGGGAAGCCATGAAAATCTCGAACTCAAGATTTTAGATGAAATATAACCAGCCAGCTCAAGAAAGAAATCCTTAGAAGCCTATTGTGCTGCTACTTGTAGAGTCTTGTTCTTCTCTCCCAGTTTAACCTGATAAAAACAACATGAAGAAACATTACTACAGCTGCAGCTCCTGATGAGGAGACCAGCTAGACGATAACAGGCACAGGACAGGCTGGAGGTGATAAGGAGCTCTGAGACACTGGTGAGAGTGGAAGCAAAAATGAGGACGGATGGGAGAAAACATGCAGGAGAAAGAGAAGCCTTCAACCTGATAACAATGACAGCAACCACTCGGACCTCTTGATTTCACCTCTGGGAAATTTCCCTTTCTCCAGCCTAGGTTTTAGCGGTTCAGATCCATCCATTGTGTTTTTCCTAAGTGCTGGCATCAAACAGAGCAGCCGCCGAAGGGCCCTTTTCGGCAACACTGGCAATTTGGAGAAACACAAGGGATTCACAAGACAACAGGAACAGGCCTCCTGGAGCCGGGACAGACTGCAAGGCCGTTAGCAATGTTGGCACGCTTCGGAGAACAGATGAGCTCTTCAAAGATTCAAGTTTGGTTCAAAATTCACAACTCGTGAGCTCCAAATAGTTCTAAATTTGGCTGAGCATGCTTTCCCAGAGCTGTGTTGCAGCAGAATAAGGCTGAGTGACTTCATCAAGTTAGAAAAACAAAAGACCATTATTGTCTCCACGCAGAAATAAACATGATGAGGATGGAGCAAACGCACTGCAAATACTCAGGCACTGGACCTTTATTTCTGTGTGTTTTCTGTGCAAACTACTTCCTCTGGCACCAAATAACAAAGCCATTCATTGACAGAGCTATGCCTGTTACTGAAATACATAGAAACAAAGAGACAGTAAGTGAGTTATCTTTCAGCTTTGTTGAACAAGCAAATTATATAGTAAATTAAATCACATTTTACCATTCAGTCAGTGCCATACAAATTAAAGAGTGTACTTTGGTGCAACCTTGAAGCTCTTTAATATTTTATTGCCTCAACATTCCAGTATCAATATGGGCTAATTTAGCAAAAGACATTATGTCTTTTTTTTCTTCTTTTTTTTCTGGCAGTGTTTATAAACTCATTGCCATAGGCCTGTTTGGAATTTAGATGATCCAATATCAAAATGGCATGCTTTGTTTGTATATAGACTTCCATTTCTGGTTAATTATGGTTTTCCTTGTTTGGATATAGGCCTCTATTTCTGGTGAGTTATTCAACCATGATGGAAAAGGACTTCTGTCCTCCAAAGTGTAGAGAAATTATTGAGATAAGGGAGATTCAGAGTATATTTTCTGTGATTCAGATATGTCCACTGGGCCTAATGTAAAGCTAGGTTTCATTAGCAAAAGCTTACTCAGATCCACTGCCCAGTTTTCTCCTACTGTTCAAGATAAACATGAGGAACTTTCCAAAAGACTCTTAATGGGCATCTTTGATTGCCAGGTTCTTTCAACTCCTGACAAAGGAATAGCAGAGAGAATGGGCAAGGATCCAAGAGATGTTGTCCAGGTGTTGAGTTGTCAGTCATGAATCTTTTGATAGTGTTATAACAGTCTAAACTTTTCATATGTGCTATATCTGAAAGTTTTCATTTATTTATAACATGACCTGCTACACCAACTTTTCTCCAAGATTACACACAGTAAAGAGTTGTATAAACTGTTGTGAGGAAGAGTAGATTAGCTAGTGATAAGGGATTTAGCACATAGCAGGAAGGAGCTAGAGCTTGGAATTCCAGGTTGGAATGAAGGAGGAGGAAGTCTGTCTGTGCACTGTGTGTGGACTCCATTAGTGGTGGGCAAAACTGTTGCCAGCCTGGGAGACCTCAGAGCAAAGGACACCCTGCTTCCTGATTTCCCCTGGGATCCTGTGTGGTGTGGCATCTAGCAAAAGGACAAATCTACAGAGCCAAGAGAGGAGGAGAAGTTTGAAAACTGGAGGACAGTGCTTCAAGCAGAACCCTCTCTACCTGGTACCTGAGATCATCTTGACTCCTGGCATCCAGCGATCATCAGTGGATTGCAGTGAGAATCTCAAAGCCACAAAAGCCCTAGCTGTACTCAAGCCTGGCAGGTTCCAGGTTTGAGGCAGAAACCCAGAGACTCCATTTATAGCTCCTTGGGCCCTGTTAGTTTAGATCACTTAGATAAGAGTAGAATAAGTCCTCCCATTGCCCTGTGGTTTTATCCTTTAGATTTTAAGTATAGAAATCCTTTCCCACCTTTTAGTCTAACATAATTAAAGCTGTTAAGTCCATTTTACCTTATTAGCCTGTTACTATACTCTGGTCTAGTGGAAGCTGGGTGACAGTTAAGATCAACTGCCATTCCTGTGGAGATCCAGTAAAACTCTGGTCTCTTCACGCTGGTCCAGTCTCTCATAAATCCTAAAGTGTGTTCCCACAAACCACTTAGTTTATTGTAATATCCCTGGTGACCCCATTACCTTACTTATATTTTCCTACAAAACAAAAGAGAGAGGAGGAGGAGGAGAAGGAGAAGGAGAAGGAGGAGGAGAAGGAGAAGGAGGAGGAGGAGGAGAAGGAGAAGGAGAAGGAGGAGGAGAAGGAGAAGGAGAAGGAGGAGGAGAAGGAG
>NW_025372773.1:0-8112 GCF_016433145.1 Gracilinanus agilis
CTTCCTTCCTTCCTTCCCTCCTTCCTCAATTATTTTTTAAGCATCTTCTGAGAATACAAAAAGACAAAGTCAAAACAATTTCTGGCTTCAAGGAGCTTATATTCTAACTAAAGAAAACAATAGATATACAGCCAGTACAAAATCCTTGAATTGTAAATAAGAAATCAAGTCACTAGTGCTACTTTGGGCTCCAAGCTTTTGGTGGACATATAGAATGTATAATTGTGAAATCTTACATGCAACAGCTCTTCAGGACAATAAATTGCCAGGCAAACATCAGTGGGCATTGTTAGGGAATGTTTCCACACCAGAAATTCTCCATACCAAAGAATCATAGCTGCCATCACAGAAATGCAGAGCACCCAAGTACCTAGCCCTGGACCAGCCCAGAGGGTCATTTCAAAGCTCTTAGCTCGCCTGTAGGAAAAATACTCTCTTTCCTCCCATCCCCGATACATCTTGAAGCATTTTGAATATCAAGCAAGATCTGCATGCAAATTTCCGAGGCTGTCTGTTTGTTCTATTTGCAGAGGGCCTCAGAACCATGACACAAGAGGAAATCCAGAGAGACAGAATAATGGACATGGACGACTGCTAACAGGACAGTGAGGTCCCTGGTCTGTCAGCTTCGTCTCCCTTAGGCGAATGTTTAGACTTCCAGGGCATCGATTTGTTGTGCTGAGCTCTGTTGGTTCCTTAAAGCCCACTGTTCTTTCTTTCAGAGTCTTTTTCAAAGAGCCAGATTTTTGCCATTCGCATACGCAGTGGGTGCAAACGTTGATTTTCAAAGAGAGGTATGTTATGAGTCTTTCCCCTCATATGCTACAGATTATTTCTAGATGTTCTGCCACATGAAGTCTGTTGGGAAGGAAGCAATGCCACTTTTTGCAAACATAAGGATAATTCTTTGCCCTTCATCCACTACTTACTTCTTCCATAATCCTTTCCTCATCCAGATGCAATGAATTTTATATTGCTCTTTTTTTCCCCCAAGAAGTTAAATAGAGGCAATGACATTTAAGTCTGCTCTTGTAAATTAATAAGTTACCTAATTTTCATTTATTCGAGGACATTACTCAAAAGCTGGAACACTTTATTGAAATTCAATTTAATACATACTTATCAAGGGGCAGATAAATGGCTCATTGGATAGAGTACCAGGCCTGGTGTCTGGAGGTCCTGGGTTCAAATGTGACCACAGACACTTCCTAGTTGTATGACCCTAGACAAGCTGCTTAACTCCAATTGCCCAGCCCTTACCACTCTTCTGCCTTAGAGCCAAGACACAGTGATGATTCTAAGATGTATGGTTTTAAAAAATAAAATGCATTCTTAATAAGCATCTACTTTGCGCAAAGAACTGTGCTAATCATTATGGGAAAGATAAAGTGTAGATAATCCAATTCAGGAGCCGTTTATGAAGACCCTATTTATTGCAAGGCTTTGTATTAGGCACTGGGTAGGGAAAGTTTCAAAAACAATCCTTTTCCTCTTGGAGAGTGTCTTTTACTGGTGAAAAAAACAGCCCCCACCCTCACAGAGGTTACAGTCTAGTAGAGAGATAGATCACATACATAACAAACTATGAACCAAAACTTCCAAGAAAATGCTACAGCCTCCCTCTGGATCCTGATGGAGACATCTCAGGACTGAGAGCCCAAGATTATTTCTCAATATTGTAAGAATTTCAGTCCCTTCCTCACCTGCAGACCCTGGCCCTGCTTCCAGTCCAGCTCCATAGTCATCAATTAAAGGCAAAGCTCTTGAGAAGAGACCCATCATCCTCACGATCTCTGCCACCAACCAGTACTACCCATCTACCAACTGCCCCCAAGAGAGCAGGGAATACTGCTTAGCTGAAGTAGCAAGATGACTTGGGCGGGGGGTGGGGCAGGGGGAATGGAATCACTGCCATCACCTTGACCACCATGCACCACCTTCCTGGAGTGGAGATAGCTCAGGACCCAAGGTCCAAAAGTCCAGAGTCCAAGTGCTCTCCTACCTCAGTCTACCAACCTTGCTACTAGTCTAGTACTGAAGGCATTGTTCTGAGGAAGATGCATCCCTGTGGAGATGCAACTTGTCAGTTGTTTTTGTGGGTGCTGAATCTCCTCTCTCCTCTTTTTAATAGCTGTAGCTACTGAACATTTAGAAAATCAGGTTACCATAAAAGTCCTTAACACTGTCAACATCAGAAATGAGATAAGATTTTTTTTATATGGAAATGATACTAAAGAAGATCGTTACCACGTATTTTTGCTGATATATCCCAAGGATCAGTGGATCAATTAAAGAATCAATTGAAGGATCACTTGAACCCAGTTTTTCCTTATTCCAAGCCCAACTGTCTACACTATGCAACACTTGCACACAGTAAGCACGTAATAAATACATTCATTTGAACCAATTTCAATGAGAATGAAGTTCAAACATTGCTCACCACTTCTCCAAGTTTCCTCTTTACTGTAAAAGCTCTTCCTTGGACTCCTCTTTTATATGAGAAAAATTCCCCCTTCTCCTAGGGCATCCCTCTTCCTCACCTCTTCATTTTTTTGTGGACATCATTCCAAAATAATCAACTCACATTCATGCTCTGCCTATGTAAAGTCTTTTTTACTGCTCTAATAATGATAATATTTTAAAGAGTTATCGGTGTCATCTTTCTCTATGGTAATGTAAACAGTTTAACTTTATTCAAACTCTTATGATTCTTCTTTCATGTTTACCCTTTTTATGATTCTCTTGAATCTTATGTTTGAATGTCATATTTTTTATTCAGCTCTGAAACTTTCATTAGGAATGCTTAAAAATTCTCTATTTCATTAAATATTAATTTTTCCCCTGAAGGACTATACTTAGATTTGCAGGGTAGGTTATTTTTGGTTGTAATTCCAGTTCCTTCACATTCTGGAACATCCCATCCCAAGCTCTCTACTCTTTTAACATGGAAGCCACTAAATCTTGTGGCTCCACAATATTTGAAGTTTATTTCTGAATGCTTGAAGTATTTTCTCTTTGATATGGAAGTTCTGGAATTTGGCTAAATCAGGGAATTTTAATGTCTTTTTTTTTACCATTAGGCTGATTCCTGGGAGTTTTCATTTTGGTATCTTTTTCAGGATGTGATGGATGAATTCTTTCAATTTCTATTGTACACTCTGGATCTAAGATACTGGGGAAGTTCTCCTTGATAATTTCTTGAAATATGATGTCTAGGCTCTTTCTTTGGTCATGGCTTTCAGGTAGTCCAATAGTTCTTAAATTATCTCTCCTCGATTTATTTTCCAGGTGAGTTGTTTCTTCAATAAGATATTTCACATTTTCTCTTACTTTTCTTATTCTTTTGACTTTGTTCTATTGTTTCTTGATTTCTCATAGGGTCATTAATGCCCACTTGCCCAATTATAATTTTTAGAGAATTATTTTCATCAGTGAGCTTTTGTGCCTCATTTTCTATTTGGCCAATTCTAATTTTTAAAGAGTTTTTTTCTTCAGGGAATTTTAGTGCCTTTTTTTTTACCATTAGGCTGATTCTGTTTTGCTTACCTTTTTTAAGGTGTTATTTCTTTAGTATTTTTTGGACCTCTTTTACTAAGCTGTTATTTCTCCTTCCATAGTTTTCTAGCATTATTTTCATTTCTTTTCCCAATTTTTCCTCTACTACTCATCTATTTCTTTAACTCTTCCAGGAATTCTTGCTGGACTTGTTTGTAACTATATTCACATTGTTCTTGTCTTCTGAATTCATGTCTTTGTCTTCCCTGCCTCTGCATTCATTTTTTATGGTCAAATTCTTTTTTGTTATTGTTGTTTGGCATTTTCCCAGCCTATTTTTGACTTTTAAGTCTAGATTAAAGTTGGACTTTGCTCACCTTGAGGCAGGGAGGCACTGTCCCCAGGCTTTACACTTTTTCATTTACTATTTTTAGAGCAAGCACTGGGCATTCACATGTTTTTGGTACTTCCAAGGTGATGTGATCCTGGGAGATTCATGGTTACTATTCTTCTGGTCTGCACTCTAGTCTTTACCCAAGAATAGCTTCTTGTTTCCTTTAGCCATAAGGGCAGGCAACCCTCTTTGCCTTGGAACTGCAATCAGGGACTCTGTTCCCTTATGATCAAACTCCAGTGCTTTTCTCTGCCCAGAACTACAACCCAGAACTATGTATAGGCAATAGAGTTGCCAATCAGTACCAGCATTACCCAGTACCAGCAAAGGGTCCTGTGTAATCTCTTTCTGATCAGTTGTCTAAACCCTTCTGTGCCAAGAGCTCTTGAAGCTGCTAATGCTATTGCTGCCCCCCTTATGTGTGGCTTCTGGACAAGCCTCTGTCCCAGGTCACAAATTTCTTCTGCCAACCACCTAAGTTTTCTTAGGCCAGAAAAATGGCTCACTTTGACCTCTAATTGGCTTTCTTGCTCCACAACTTAATTTGAGGTGCTATTTTAAAGTTTTTTTGGAGGAGAATGTTGAGAGAATTCAATTGGATTGCTTCTAATCTGCCATCTTGGCTCCACCCACTCTGCCTGTTTCTCTTTTCACTGCCAATCCTCAGCCTTGGACCACTCTCATCACCTACCTTCAATCTTACATCTGTGCTGCTGAACAAAGGAGGAGAAAAACATTTAACCATTCTGATTGGGACCACTACGAATTTATCTTATTCATCCTCAATTAGGACCTCAATGCTGCTAGTCAATCCTAGTATAATTGTCTTATTAACTCAGTATCATACTCTCCACAACAGCTCTTCTTAATGTTTTTGTCTCTCCTCAAACCTTCTATAACTCCCTCACCCTTTACCCTTTCATCTGAGATCTTTGCCTCATATTTTATAGAAAAAGATTAGGCCATTCTTTATGAAATCCCCCTTCTCTTTTCTTCCTCATCTCATATCACTCATATGTCTTCTGGCATTATTTCATCCTTCATTCCTGTCTGATATCAAAAGCTGATTAACTCTATGCCATCTTGCCTCTGACATTTCATGAATTTACTGGTTGTTATTTTCTGCTGTGGTCATGGACTGGTGTGTAGTCCGACCCATGATGAAGGAGAGAAAAAACACACCATGTGGGGATGGTTTGTTGAGTGGTTTTAGGATAGAATCACTGGAGAAAAAATAAGGCATCACATTAAGTATTAGGTTACCAAGGCCCTGGATGGAAGCTACGTCTGGTGGTCAGAGCAGTAGACTAGAGCAAAGGAGCCTTGGAGCTATTTCTAGCTCTCTCATTGACTCATTCAATAACTTTAGTCAAATCACTTAACTCCTTACACCTAAAACAGTGTCCTCAAACACAGCTAGGATCAATATTTTGAGGAGATGCTCGAACATTGTTCACAAATTCATCTTTTGCAAAGTGTAGGGAACAAAAAATATTCATAGCACCTGTTTTTGTGGTAGCGATGGATTTGAAATTGAGGGGTATGCCCTTCAGTTGGGGAATGGCTGAACAAGTTGTAGTATATCATTGTAACAGAATACTATTGTGCTATAAGAAATGAGGAACAGGATCATTTCAGAAAAATCTGAGAAGATTGATATGAATTCAAGCAAAGCGAAGTGAGCAGAACCAGAGCACTGTATACAGTGACAGAAGTACTGAAGGATGATCAACTATGAAACACTTGGTTACTCTGATCAAGACAAAGTACTCATGAAAAATTCTGTCTACCTTTAGAGAGAGAATTGATGAACACAATGCAAATGGAAGAATACTTTTTCTACTATATTTTTATTGTTTTTTTTGAACCATGGATAACATGGAAATGTTTAGCATAATTTCATATGTATAATTGATGTCAAATCACTCACCCTTTTCAGAAGGAGGAAGGAGGAGAGGGAGAGAGACAATTTGGAACTTTAAAGTTTTTGAAAATGACTGTGGGGTAATTTGGTAGGCACAGTAAAATTTCACAATACTGTATAATTCTTGCAGTTACATTTTGAAAGCATTCCTACTCCTCCGGTAGCACAGAAATAGCTAGGTTTAATACCTGGTTTTGGTTTTTTGTTGTTTTTTGGTTCTGACCTATGGTTTTGTTAGTCAAAGGACTCTCTGTGAGAAAAATTCCTCTACCAAAGCAGATGGGCAACAGTTCTGCAATTTGTATGGTCTTAGAAAGTTGTCTGGGACACTAAGAAATTAAATGACTTGTCCAGGGTCACAAAGTCAGTATGTGTCAGAGGCAAGACTTGAACTTAGGTCTTCCTAACTTCTAGTTCATCTGTCTTTGTCTCCATATTGCTCTTCTAGCAGCACTTCAAATCAGCAAGAAGAATGAGTTGAATCTGGAAACACCCAGATGGTACACTTTTATGATCTGTGTGGTCCCACACATCAGGTGAATTTTTCCTCCACTTGGACCCATTCTACTCTCCTTAGCCCCAATATGGTAGCCTCTTCAAACACTGTCCTCAGAAACTGTGTGGCATCCCAAGGACTCTCAGTTTTTTATTCCAGGGATATCTGTCTTACCATTTCATGCCCTCTCCTACCTGTTGTTGTTCAATTGTTTCAGTCATGTCCAATTCTTCATGCCTCCATTTGGAGTCTTTGTGGCAAAAATATTGGAATGGTTTTCTACTTCCTTCTAGATCTCATTTTACAGATGAGGTAACTGAGGCAAACAATGGTAAGTGACTCTGGTCACATAGCTAATAAATGTCTGAAGCCAGATTTGATCTCAGGAAGATGAATTTTTTTGACTGCAGGCCCAGAATTCTACCCCCTACCTCCACTTAGCTACCCACCTGAATTACTCTTAGTTACTTTGCACACCATGACTTACAAAAAGTACATGTATTGACATGTAGAATAAAATTACATTTTTTAAATTTAAGAAACTCTTGGTAGATAAAAAATAATTGCTTGGTAATTTGCAGGAGAGATACTAGCAGCCGGGAGGCAATACAAGTTGAACTTGGAAGCAGTGGGGATATAAGAGGTATATAAAAAAAGAAATAGTATTTTTAAGGAATGGCACAGATACAAAGATGTGAAGACAGGAGATGGAACTTTACATGCAAAGAACAGCAAGGAGGCCAGTTTGGCTGGCCAAAATGTAATGTGATGGGGAATAATATTTAATAAAACTGAAAAAGTTGAGTGGATCTGGGTTAGCTTTAAATATCAAACAGAGAAGATTGTATTTTTTCTTAGTGGCAATAGGGAGCCATTGGAGTTTATTGGGCAGGAGAATGACATGGTCAGACCTGTGCTAGAAATATTACTTTTATCCTTTTGGCATGGCTCAGAAGATAACCTGGATAAGTGAATGTGAATGGAGCCCTTCAAGTGGGAAGACATTTGAAAGTGTCCTCCTTATAATGGTGGGGTAAAAGGGTTCTATCTGTTTATGAAGGATGGCATTCATTATTGTTATTATCATCATTAAAAGGTGTGGTTCCATCTCTAGAGGAGCTTACCTTATAGGTCACAGCATTTAAAGACAGAAAGGATCTTAGAAATTATCTTGTCCAACTAATTCATTTTACAGATGAGGGAACTGAGAACCCCAAAACCAAGTGACTTATATAAGGTCACATAGCCAGTAAGTGGCAGATCTCGAATCTGAACCCAGGACTTCTGATTCTAAATTCTTCATCTCATACTACTTACCTCCTCTTCTAATAGAGTGAATCCCAGCAGACAGCGTGCTTTGTCACCTTGCTAACACCAACATGTTCCCCAAGGCTTGTTTGGGGAACAAACTATCATACCTGACAATTTGGCCTGCTATCCCCCTACTGGGCACAAAACTGTGGGTGTTTCCTGGTCAATGACTTCCTACATCACTACTGGAGCCTGTTCTGGGTTAACTTGGGTTATCTGGCAGTAGAGTATTTATTAATATCCACTTCATCAGATGACAATCACAAACCTCAAGAGCTCGAGCCAACTTAATGAGACAAAACCTGTTATACTTTTCATCATCCAAGAGTCTGCAGAAGATTCATATATCTCAGGTTATATATTCTCCTGTGGGCCTTAGGACAGGCGACCTTCTTTCTAGAAAGTAGATTCAGGGCTAGTTCTCTGAAAGAAGACTTTTTAAAACACCCTTCCTTCCTTCCTCACTTCCTTCCTTCCTTCCTTCCTTCCTTC
>NW_025372774.1:0-3219 GCF_016433145.1 Gracilinanus agilis
GAGAGAGAGAGAGAGAGAGAGAGAGAGAGAGAGAGAGATTGGTGGGGACAAGATGGGAATCCCCATTAAATATGTAAGGAAGTAAACAATACTTTGGACAGTGAATCAGGTCTATACAAATAACGGAGGACATCTATTACAGAGTGTCAACGAGTCACAAATAAGAACACTGCCAGGAAAAACAAAGGAGAAACAATCTTCATTCAGAGGGAGAATTTACACGTGGGCCAAAAGAAACATTGCAGAAGACTATAGCTTTAGGAATTCGACAGTATCCAAATATAACTTTTCTGGTGTTCACTGTCTACACTTTCCTCTTTTTTCAAAAAACCAGACTTAGATTAAAGAAGTTTAATTAATCATAATGAGCACAAATTAAGTTGCCAGAGACATAAATGAATAATTTACAGAGGATTGTTTGGCAGTAATCTAATAATAGCTTTTAAAGATCAGTGAACACAGTGGGCAGCTCCTTTCCTAAGCATTAACACTTCAGAGGAGAACGACAATAATAACCACAGTAAAAATATATTATATATAATATACAGTGTAAATGCAGAAAAATCTGCCATCTCTCTCTTTTTTAAATCAAAATACTTTTGAGATGTCTCTATCTTGGTAGGGGTCAAACTCTAGTTTAAAGTTTCAGTCCTGACACAATTTTAATTTTCTGAAAAATAGCTGCAAAGTGTACTTTCAACTCGAACAAGGGTAATGTCTTTAAGAATAAAAACAAATCTTACTTGATCATTCTTCGGTCCTTTAAAAAGGATCTATATCTGCCTTCGGTCAGTGTCAAAGTACTTGAAAGAGCAAGGTGCCTTTCTAGGGAATGTGGAGAGTCTGGTCAACATCGTTAAAACTTGAAAATCCAAGTCTGGTTTTCTTTTTTTCCTATTTCTTAATTTCTCCCCCAATTTCATCAGGTTTGTTCATTAGATCTTTCTCCTTTCCTCTCTCTGGTGGATTCTGACACTGAAATAATTTCTTGTCGACAAGTAAGGAGGGAAAAGATGGGGAGAAGAGGTGAGGTGAGATGAGGGGAAAGCGACTGGGGACGGAGAAAGGGGGAAAGTCCCAAGAGAGATCGAGGGCCTTTCAAATCCCAGCCGAATATTTCATCCGTTTCTGTTTCTGCCTCTGGTTGCAGAACCAGACCCGTACCACATTTTTCTTAAGGTCGAGTTTCTCTGCAATGGCGGCAATTTTCTCAGAGGACGGGCGAGGCTGGATGGCGAAATAGGCTTCGAGGGAACGCTTTTCAGGAGCAGCTATGGACGTGCGCTTCCTCTTCTTCTCAGCCCCATTGAATAGCTCCGGTTTGGTGAGTTTTTCGCGGTGGGACTTCTCTGCCTCTTCTAGCCAAGCCTGGAGGATAGGCTTGAGAGCGATCATGTTGTTGTGGGATAGGGTGAGGGACTCGAACCTACAGATCGTGCTCTGACTCAGCGAGCCCACCCCGGGGATCTTGAGGTTGGCCAGAGCGGAGCCCACATCCGCTTGGGTCACCCCCAGCTTGATGCGCCGCTGCTTGAAGCGCTCCGCGAACGCTTCCAAGTCCCGCGGGTCTGCGTCCACGTCGCTCATACAGCCCATGTGGGAAGGCAGCCCGTGTGCATGGGCCATGCTGAGAGCCGCCTGGTGCATGGGATTCATGGTGGCCATGTGCGGGGCGTGAGCGGGAGTGGACACTACTGATCCGTCGGGCCCCGTCATGGCCCCCAGGGCCAGCCCCGGCGTGATGTGATCCAAGAGCTCTCCTTCCAGCGCCTGGTGCGGTTGGTGGTGGTGGTGATGGTGATGATGGTGGTGATGGTGCGTGCCTGACAGGGCAGAAGGGTGCGAAATGGGCACGGAAGACGACGAGGCGGACGAGGTGCACGGGATGGTATTCATGGTGTGGTAGGTGGCGTCTGGCTTGAAGGGGCTGTGGTGGGGCGCGTGGTGATGGTGGCTTTTGGTCTGCGAGACAATGTCCACAGCCGCCAGAGCTTCTGCTCGGGCCAGCAAGCTCTCATCCAGACCACCGAAGATGTTGCTCTGTAATTGCAAGTAGAAGGCACACATTACTGGCTACAGGGAATTGAGCTCTCCTCCCCACACCACCTCCGCCAGTGTTCCCGCCTGACCGCCCGCTGCCGCCAGCCAGCCAGCCCAACTAAACCATCTCCGGAAGGTTAGGAAAGAAAAAAAGAAATCCTAGTAAAAGAGAGAGGGAGATTGGAGATGGGGGGAGGGGAGGGAGGGCCGGGAAGAGAGACAGAGAGTGGAGGAGGAAGAGAGAGCGCCGAGAGACTACAAAACACCCAGCACAACACAGCACACACAGAGAGGCAACATCCCAGGTCATAAAAATTAATATGAAAGACCAGATCCACTGAATACATAAGTTGAGGGAGAGGAGAAGAGAGCGAGAGAGAAGGGGAGAAAGAGAGCGAGGGGGGAAAAATTGGAGGTGTGGGGTGATTTGCTGTGCAGACATGAAAAAAACATCAAGCAGATAAAGGGGGCTGTCAAAACGTGCCTTTAAGCGGTGATTATGCAGAATACATACCGGTGGGGTGGGAAGACAAGCTCGCCTCATCGCCTCGGAACCTCCGCCGCCCCCGCTGCCTCCACCGCCGCCGCCTCCACCGCTGCTGCCGCTGCTGCCGCTGCTGCTGCTCCGGCCCCCGCTGCCTCCACCGCCGCCTCCACTGCTGCTGTTGCTGGGAGAGCTGGACGAGGGAGCTGCGGACGAGGAGGTACAGGGGGAAGCGGTGTGCAGCGCTGAGTATTTGGGCTCAACATGCAGGCTGCTGCCGTGAGGCATGCTGAAAGCCTGCTTGCTGTTCAGAGACATCATCATCATCTTCCCGGACAGCCCGGAGCGCAAGCACCCGCCACCAGGACGCGCTGATGATTCCCGGAGCCGGGAAAGGCAAGGGAAAAGTTCGGGTGGCCGCCAGCAGGCTCTGCTTGGAGACCTGGGTGTCTCTTTGGGGCAGCGTGGGTTGACTCTGCTCCTGCGGCTGCCGCTGCCTCTTGGTAGTCGCTCTGCTCTGCTCTGGCTTCAGCCCTTTCCTCTCACAACTGCCCCCCAAGCCTCCGGCCGGCCGCAGTGTTATACTTCCCTCGCCTTCCCCCTCGCTCCCCCCCCCTCCTCCCTTCCTTGCCAAGCTCCTACAAGGTTTGTTCCTTTTCCCCCTTCTCCCTCCTTTTCTCCCTGTGGGCTCCGGG
>NW_025372775.1:0-4787 GCF_016433145.1 Gracilinanus agilis
GAGAGAGAGAGAGAGAGAGAGAGAGAGAGAACGAGAACATGTAAATATTTGAGTAGGGTAGCTCTAGCTCCAGCTCTATCTGGACAAATGTTGAAGGAAGGAAAGGAGAGTTGTTCTGGGGCCCATGGGGTTGGTAAAATGGTATTTCATCAATCAAGGCACTTCCTTCCTCATTCAAGAGGAAGGGATTCATGGAGTACAATTTAGTTTAAGGAGCCTAAGAAAAATCCAGCTACTTCTGACCTTTATAGTTTATCTTCATAGTTTGTCACCACTTTGAGAGCCTGTGCTCCCAGGAGGGATAGAGAAACCATGAAGACAAAAGTGGTCTAAAAGGAAAGAAGAATTTGGGGCAGACAGGTTGTTTTCTGGAAATGGAACCACCTAGAGAAACAAAGGTGCATATCCCAATTCAGGCTACTCACCATCCACATAGAGGCTTTTCTTATCTAGAACATATGGTCCCAGTCTTGTTATTCCATGGGTTTGTTCACTCAGCTCCTGGTAAACTTTCTCTCTGTCCAGGAGAGGGATGGAGGAATCTTCTTGGTAAGCACATAAAACATCCACTCCTGTTGCTTTCCCATTCTTCATAGACCTGGAAATTGATGATTTAGACAAGGAGTATCAAACATGGCCCTTCCTGAAAGTCACTTGTACCAGACTAAAATGTAGTTACTCTCTAATTTTAAAGTGTTGATGATGAAATATATAAATATTTGTGGTTTTTTGAGTCAATATACAGGGCACAGGGACCTTGATGTACAATTTAGTGGCCTCTGTTTCCTTCTGAGTTTGACACCAGTGATTTAGTTAGAGATATTTAGTTATTCAGAGAACATTCTTGAGAGAAATGGCCCACTTTGAAAAAAATGTTTGGAAAGAATTGTAGATTTAGAGTCGAAAAGGACACAGAAGCCATCAGACCCAGCCTTCTTATTTTAAAGATGAAGAAATTGAGGATAAGGAAAGTTATGTAACTTGCTGAGGGTCACACGACTGGTAAGTGTCTGAGAGATAATTTTTTAATATTTTTCCATGTTTCCATGATTCATTTTCTTTCCCTCCCCCCGCCTCCCAGAGCCAACAAGCCATTCCAATGGGTTGTACAAATGTTATCACTTGATACCTATTTTCCATATTATTCATTTTTGGTGTAGAGCAATCTCTTAACACCTAAACCCCAAATCATATACCCATATATACATGTGATGAGTGATGTAATGCTTTTCTTTTGCATTTCTACTTCCATAGTTCTTTCTCTCAATGTGGTTAGCATTCTTTCCCATAAGTTCTTCAAGAGTGTCCTGGCTTCTTGCATTGTTACTAACAGCAAAGTCCATTGCACTGGATTGTTCCAGTGTTTTACTTTCTGTGTACAATGTTATCTTGGCTCTGCTCATTTCACTCTGCATCAGTTCATTGAGGTTTTTTAACTCAGGACAACTTCCTGATTGCAAGCCCAGCACTCTTATCTGACACAGTGGAATTGGAAGCTCTGTGTAACTACACTCATATCTATATTTACAAGTGTGTATGGAGTCGGATTATTTTCAGTTGTTTCTTTAGAGAAGTAGAGAGACCACTGGATTTAAAGTCAAAGGGCCTGTGTTCAAATTCTGAGTCAGACAGTATCTTTGACTCTGGAAAAGTCACTGGAATGTCCTTGAGTCTTCATTTTTCATCTGTAAATGAAGGAAGTGGTCTAGATGACCTTGAAAGTCCCTTCTAGCTTTATATCTATAATTCTATGATTCTTGAGAAAGTTAATGTTGATATGTTCTAATCAATCCTTTTCTAAGTACTCACTTGGTGCCTCCTAAGTTATTCCTTTCATATGGAGCTATAAAGAAAAAGCAAAAACAGTTGCAACATTGTCTTTGGAAGAGTTGTGGGGAAAGGAGTTTTTCTCCACCTGTGAAAGACTAGAAGGAGCCCAGAATATTTCTAATGACTTGTTGGTTGGAGGATTTTATCCACTGCAGCTTGGGAAAAAATGAACTGCAACCAGGAAGCAGAGGAATAAGCAGCCTGGACATCATCTAAGTCAGACAGGAATGTGCTTGTTCCTGCTATTTGAGCCAACAGCTCCTATGACTCTTACCTTAACAAGGTCAGCCTGCATCCAAAATAGTGAGAGCCAAGGCTGCTGTTTCTAAACAAGGAGTTGAGCTGAAAACAAAAGGAAAGAAAGGAACTGCTGAGGAGTACCTGGCTAAAGCAAGCCTGGATACCCAGGGCTGAGGAAGGAATCTTGTCTTGGGAGAGAGGAGGTGGAGGAGGAGTGGGGTTAGAGTCTCACCAGGTGCTGCAGAACATCCTCAGTGGAGTTGAATTTGCTGGAGCCCCTTTGACCCATGTCTGTTGTGTAGAACAGGTTGGTGATGGTGAAGTTGAGGGGGAAAATCTTCATGGAGGAGCTCCCTGATGCTATACAGGAGGGAAAGAGAGCCCCATGTTTGAGCCTCAGAAATGTAACACAAATGAGATAAGATGCTTTGTTAACCTTCAAGTTCTATTTAAATATTAATTGTTATAATCATTATCAGGTGGGATTTATACAGGAATGCAAGGATGGTTTAATAGGAAAAACATTCATATAATTGACCATATCCACAACCAAATCTACAGAAATCACATGATTATCACACTAGATGCAGAAAAAACTTTTGACAAATTAGAACACCCATTCCTATTGAAAACAATAGAAACTATAGGACTAGCTGGGTCTTTCCTCAAACTAATAAGCAGTATATATTTATAACCATCAGCAAGCATCATCTGCAATGGGGATAAGTTAGAAAAGAAGCCTTCCCAACAAGATCAGAAATGAAGCTAGGATGCCCATTATCACCTCTATTATTTAACTTTGGGATTGGAGTTCCAGGACAAGGCAATCAAGGGTGTCCCTGATTGAATCAAGAATACCTTGAGACCAAAACCCTGAGCCTAAGCCTGGTGTTAGAATCTAATCAGCACCTGCCCTGATCAAGTTCAGACTGCAATCAAAAGTTTTCACTCAAGCCTGAGAGGAATGTCTTGAGGCTATCAGCATCTCAAGGGTCAATGAAGGAGGAGGGGGAGGGACTCTCAGAGCTCTCAGCCCTCAGACCATTGGTAAACTAATAACAACCCAGAACAGAAGCCGAAAATAACATCAAGGAAGGACTGAAGTTTCAGAGGGCACCTGAACATCCCAGAAAACAGAGCCTACCCATAATTAGATGGAAAAAATGAGGAAACAATCAAATAAGCACCTAACTCTAAAGACCTTTTATGGAGACAAAGGAGCAAGGTGCAGACACAGAAGGGACAGCAAAAATTAAAAAAAACACACACTTCCTATTCATCCTTTACAAAACTAGCTTTCTATATATTTGTTTATGTGTTAATTCTTCCATTGGTTTGTACGGTCATGGAGAGCTGGGATTGTTTTTCAGTATTTTTTGGTTTTTATAGTGGTGGTGGTTGTCATTTTCAGCAGTTTGCACCATGTCTGGCATATAGTAGGTGCTTTATTGTTACTTAATTGATTGACTGATGAAACAAAGGTCAAAGCATCCGTAGATCAATCTGCTAATTTCATGGGTCTCCCAACAGAACATTTTGGTGCAGGAGGCATGGCTGGAAACATAGACTTGAGTTTCCAGTACACTTATGAATCAAGAAACAGCAAATGAATGCTAAGATAATTGTTAAATCTGCCATTGGTCCAGACTGGGCTAGCATGGTATACAATCCTTCTTACACCCTTTGAAGAGCTTGAGAAATTCTAGTTCCATTCAAGAAATATTTAGTAACTATTTGTTCTGTGCTAGACAGTGTACTGGGCCCTCAGCATACAAAAATATAAAAGAAAGGAAAATGAGGTCTTGCCCTCAAGGATCTGACATTCTATGAAATGACAGAGAGCACCTAATTGTAAAAGTATATACATGATAATACTGTCATCTAAGAGGGACCCAGAAAAGCTTCCTGTAAGGGTTGCCACATGAACTAAGCCCTTGAAGGAAGCTGAGGATTCTACAACAGGGTAGAGGAGGAGGGGAAGTGGGAATGTTTTTTAGGAATTATGGAAACTCTATGCAAAGACACCAAAGTGGAAGATAGAATATGTCAAATTTGGGGAGCCCAAGTAGGATGATCTGTCTGTATTCTGACTTGGTAAAAATATGCAAGAAAGAGGCAATACTTCATACTAAGGACAATCTAGCCCAAGAAGAAACTCTCAGCAGCTGTGCAGCCTTCTTGCTACATGAGTAAGTAGACTTCTCCCCCACCTTCCTTTCCTCCCTCTACCTCTCCAGTGCTCTCATCTTAAGGAAATGAAACATTTGAGGAAAAGAAGTAGAGACCCAGATGGTTCCTACTGTTAGTTTGGAGAGTGATTGATGGAGCAAAAGATGTGACTGTAGAAAATGTAGTTAATGAAGTAACTGAGAATAAAATCATTATGAATTAAAGCCATCCATCCTGAAGGAAAATGAAGAGTAGGGAAGACTGCAAGGTTCTCTGGGATATTGTAGAAATCTCTTTTCCTGCTTAGCCTGGTTTTAATTCTCAGTCCTGAGCCTTAAGGATAAGGGGAACCTGATCCTACTTTCATTCCATTGTCATTTTTCCCTCTTCCCAAAGTCCAAGGTAAAATGGGTGAGCAGTTTCCTTCTATTAAGGGAGAAATCAAAAACTTAATACATACTGCTTGTGGTAGAAATCTGTTTATAACCTGTGGAGAGAAAGAAAAAAATGAGAGAGAGAGAGAGAGAGAGAGAGAGAGAGAGAGAGAG
>NW_025372776.1:0-3649 GCF_016433145.1 Gracilinanus agilis
CATATATATATATATATATATATAACATGGAGTTTTTTTGTTTTTTTGTCCAAAGTGAATTTTCCATCTGAGTTCTTAGTTTGAGTTTCTATGCTAGGAATTACACAGATTTTGAAAGCATAGGTATAGAAGGAAAGGAAAAATAGACCCCTAAAGTTTAAGGGACAGTATTGATTATCTAGTAAAACTATTTACATATTATCAAATAATGTAAATACCTACTGATGAAAAAAAATAATGGAAATCAAAAAAGCAATAAAGCAAAAATTAGGTTTCTACCAATTTATACCACTCTCCATAACACAGTCAAAAGGATACATGAACTTTATATTAAATGTCATACTATTAAAAATAGAAGAAAAACAAATCATATGCATTTCAGAGCTATGGATAAATGAGGTAGAAAGTCTGCTTTCCCAGACATTATACCATGAAACCTACATTCACACATATACACCAAGCTATTTTACAAAGTACATCATATCCCATGTAAGCTATTAGAAGACATTGTGGGAAAAAAAGTCATGACTTGATGGAAGAATTAGAAAATAACTAATAAAATATCTTCACTTTTCTAAGTGGTGTGCCAACTGAATAAATTATAGTAGTTTGGCAATTTTTTCCCAAAATGATAGAGATAATTATAAATACTACAACTGATGCCTGACAATATCTCTAATTATTTACTAATAGCTTAAATCTATGTATATAGAAATATGCATACATATATAAAGATTTTAAACTTAATAGCTATAGCTATTTGAATCTATATATCTCTAAGAAGCTATCTATGAATAAACTTTGCAACTTAAACTACACTAAGAACAACATATGATTTTTGAAAATAAAAAATTGTCATAGAAATAAGATGCCTTATAACTGGCCTCATTTAAATGAACAGTCATGAAATATTTATCATATGTGGGCCAAAGATTTGAAAAGACTACATAGGAAAAAAGTATAATATTTTAATTTGAGCTTGTGCAAAATTTTGAGTTAGTTTACATTTTAAAGATTTTTTAATTTTATTTTTCCTGATTATATTGTAAAATCAATTTCCAACATTTTCCAAAAAATGTTAATTATTAAATTCTTTCCCTCCTTCCCTTCCCACTTCTCATCCCACTTCAACCCATTGAGATGGTGAGAAATTTATAGATTTCATAGGTAGAATAATGTAAAACATTTTTCTATATTAATCCTTTTGTGGAAGGAAACTTGAACAACAGCAAAAAAAAAAGTGAAAAAAGTTTGCTTTGGTCTGAATTTAGACTCCATCAGTTTTTTTCTCTGGAAGCAGATGGCATTTTTTATCATGAGTCTTTTGGGATAGAATTGGATGATTGTATTGCTGAGTATAGCTAAGTTATTCACATTTCTTCTTTGTATAGTCTTCCTTTCACTGTGTACAATATTATTTTGGTTTTGCCTATTTCACTCTGCTTTATGTCATGTATACCTTTACAGGTTTTTCTGAGTTCTTCCCACTTCTCATTTCTCATAGCAAAATAGTATTCCATTATAATCATATCTATAACATACTCAGCTATTCCCCAAATGAAGGGCATCCCTTCCCTTTTCAATTCTTTGCCCTCACATAAAGAGCTGCATTAAATAATTTTGTACATATAAGTCTTATGTCTTTTTGTCATTTTATCTAATTTTTGATTTACAAATCTAGTAATGTCATCGTTGGTCAAAAGGTATTTACCACATTATAATCCTTTATCATTGATCCAAATTGCTTTCTAGAATGATTGAATCAGATCATAACACTCCCAACAGTGCATAAGTGTTTCAATTTTTCCAGATCTCCATTTTTTGTCAATTTCCTTTTCTGTCATAATAACCAGTTTCATAGGTGTGGGGCACATATCAGAGGTGTTTTCATTTGCATTTCTCTAATTAACAGGGATTTAGAGCACTTTTTGCTTGACTATAGAAAGCTTTAATTATTTTGCCTGAGAATTGTCTTTTCATATCCTCTTACCATTTACCAATTAGGGAATGACCTGTTCTTATCCATTCAACTCATTTCTCTATGACACCTTTATTAGAGAGTTTTGTAAAGTTTTTTCATCATTATGATTACTATATATTATTCTAAACTCTAATTCCCTCTATTTAGTTTCTTATCAGAACACTCCACAATTTGCCCTCTTTTCTATCTTTCTCACCTCCTTCTCTTATATCTGTTTCCTTCTACTTTCCTATGGGGTTAGATGGATTTTTTTATCCAATTGATAATGGGTGTCCTTCCCTCGATGAGACAATTCCAATGAGACTAAGTTTTGCATGCTCCCCTCTCCACTTTCCACTTGTTTTTCCCCCTTCATATTTAACTCACACCTTGCCCTCCCTCTTTGTATACCCTTTCTAACTGCCCTAATAATGACAGAGTTCTAAGGAGTTACAAGAATCATCTTCCAGTGTATGTAGGTAAATCATCTGACCTTGTTGAATATCTTTTGATTTCTTTTTTCAGTTTGCCTTTTTATGCATCTCTTGAGTCTTGTATTTGAGAGTTAAATTTTTTATTCAGTTTTTTCATCAGGAATATTTTATAGTCCCCTTTTTCAGTGAATATCCATTTCCCCTAAAATTATGCTCAATTCAGCAGTAAAAGTGATTCTTGAATAAAATTCTAGCTTCTTTGCTTCCTCTTAAATATCATATTCCAGGCCCTTATATCTTTTAATGTAGAAACTACAAAATGTTATTTTATTCTCAGTCTGACTCTATAATATTTTAATTGTTGCTTTTTGGCTGCTTATAAATACTTTCTCCTTGACCAGAAAGTTCTGGAATTTGGCTATGATATTCTTGGGAGTCATTATTTTAGGAAATTCTTCCAGGAATTAATAAGTGGATTATTTCAATTTCTATAATGCCCTTTGGTTGTTGAATATCAGGGCATTTTTTTCCTTTTTGTTTTTGTTTTCTTTTAAGAAAATTTTTCCATGGTTACATGATTCATATTCTTACTCTCCCTTCCACATACCCCAGTCCCCACCCCCATTCCAATAGGTGATATGCATTTCCACTGGTTTTTATATGTGTCATTGATCAAGACTTATTTCCATATTATTGATAATTGCATTGGGGTAGTCATTTAGAGTCTACATCCCAAATCTTATCTGCATCAACCTATGTGATCAATTATTTTTCTTCTGTGTTTCTACTGTCACATGTGAATAGTGTTCTTTTTCATAAGTCCCTCAGAATTGTCCCAGATCATTGCATTACAGCTAGTACAGGAGTCCATTACATTTGATTGTACCACAGTGTATCAGTCTCTGTGTACAATGTTCTCCTGGTTCTGCTCATTTTGTTCTGCATCAACTGCTGGAGGTCATTCCAGTTCACATGGAATTCTTCCAGTTCATTATTCCTTTGAGAACAGTAGTATTCCATCACCACCAGATACCACAATTTGTTCAGCCATTCCCCAATCGAAGGGCATCCCCTCATTTTCCAGTTTTTTTGCCACCACAAAGAACACAACTATAAATATTTTTGTACATGTTTTTTTCCTTATGATCTCTTTGGGGTATAAACCCAGCAGTAGTATGCCTGGATCAAAGGGCAGACAGTCTTTTAAAGCCCTTTCGGCATAGTTCCAAGAAACATTTTTGCTGAATTAGAAAAT